>NW_021629836.1:0-77888 GCF_900700375.1 Denticeps clupeoides | reverse complement strand
CAGCCTATAACATTTGCACAATACTTTATATTGTAATCTAAATATCTTTTGAATAACAATAATATTCGTGTGCCTTTTTTTCAGCATATTAAACAGTGAACTTCTCTTAATGTTTCAAAATAAGCAAAATATTTAAGGCATAGTTTTTCCACATGCACATGTCCCTTGCCTTTAATTAAGGCTCATAAAGCTGACAGTTCTGATAATGATGCAGTGAGGGAGAAGCGGAAGCAGCAGTCAAAGTGGACATTGACATATCTCAGGGTTGGTTTGTATCTTTTTTATAGCAGCAAGTATAATTAAAAACAACAAGTGCAAATTACAAATCAAATTGCTCAAAATGTGTTTATTAATAGTGTGAGGGACAAATGCAATAATACAACTGCAGTGTAATTACATATTCATATAAATGAAAACTTAAACACAAGTTCTACTGTAAGCAGTTCTACTGTTTGATCAAATGAAATTTAAGAAAAATTAAGTTCTTAATTAAAGTGTAGTGTTGTTCATTTCAGACCACAGTGTTACGAATAGAGCCAATCTCATCTATTTGGCACTCCACAATATCCCCTCTCTGCAAGAAAGAAATGTCAGAATTTTAGGTAGAATTACATAAAATAATTGATACCTGCCGCCTGAGAGAGTTTAATTGTTAGATTATCTATATAATTGTTATTTGACAGAAGCTTTGGTTATTTAAATTGAAAAAGTTTATTGTCAAATTTAAATTCATAAACTTTAACTATGTAGCGTTTTAAGGTTTATATGAGCTTAGGATTGATGAGGGAAAACTCACAGGGCTCTGTTTTGGTGCAAACATGTTCTTGTTGCATGAAAAAGCAAATGAATGAACTTTTGTTTTATTATCAAATAATTATTTCCCCTACTGTAGTGGCAGTCCCAGAAATCTTACTGTTGCTAAAATTGCTATGGTGATTCATAACCTTCACAGTGGCAAGGCTGTAAGGGCAGATGAGATTCATCCAGAGTTGTTGAAGGCACTATATAATAGGAGTTAACATGACTCTTCAGTGTTCAGTGGAAGGTGAGTTAACTTGCCTGGATTGCCAAACTGAGATGGTGGTCCCCACATTTATAAAAGGGGACCAAAGAGTATGCTTTAACTATACCCCTCAGCTTCCCTGTTAAGGCCTTCACAAAAGTGTATTCTCACTTGTGTGAGGGTGCATGGGAGTATCATAAACTTGGAGGAGGCATTTGACTGAGGTGCTAAGTACATGCAAGAGAAGCATAACTGCCTACTGTCCTCACAGCCATAAAATATTTTTAGAACATATTTTAATATAGAATTCTAAACATATTCATAAAAAAAACTACTAAAATGTACTAAACATACTACTACCACCTAAGTATGAATGGGCATTAGATGTGTCAAGTCAGTATTTCACTACAATAATTTCGATTAATTTGTATCATCCACTACAAATATCAGATCTCACCTGGAGGAACACAGGGGGCTTCCGAAACACACACCACACCTGGAGGTGTTCCAGTGAGAAACACATCCCCTGGGTTCAAAGTGACAAACCTAGAAGCCAGCAGAAAAAGAAAAACGATTAAACGTAAATTGAAATAACTGGTTTCATATGATTTTGTTACAGAATTATTTCACGTCTGTAGGTTCATGCTTCATTATGTTGCTAAAAAATTGTGCCCATCTTAACAAAATAGTTTTTTTTTTTTAATAGCAATTAATATTAATTATAGAAGATTAAGCACAAATGTTCAAATGGCAATTCATGTGGCAATTGGCAATGCAATATTCAATCAGAGCATGCAGTTTTCGATTCAACATTCAATCTGAGCATGTAATTTGATATTCAATGTGCAAAGTGCTGATGAAATTGTTAGTTCATTTGAAAGTATTTTGAAAAAAGGAAAAAAAAGGATAACATTTCACCGAATTGCATTGCGTTTTGCCATGGGTTTTCTGCACATGTATTCAAAAGGCAGTGCATTTTGCAAACGGCAATTCAATGTCCAAAGTGCTGATGGAATACTTAATTAATTAAATTCCAATGAACCAGCAGTAGCTCCTGGGATGGCCAACATTTTTGCTGCTCCTCTTCAGTGTTTGTGCGTCCACCCCCACGATACTGCCTATTTCCTTTATCCAATACCAAGTAAAATTCAGGTTTGTATTGGTGATACTGATCCTATACTGATACTTTTTACAAAAAAAAACAAAATGTGTTTGGAAATTCTAAATAAAAAGGGGGCTTCAGGCTCTGGCAACAGTAAATGAACAGGTTGTCCAATCTTTGTTCCACTGTGAAAATAACTGATGGACATGCAATGTGCAAAAATGAATTGCCATTTGAATAAATGTGCAGAAAACCTATGGCAAAACGCAATGCAATTCAGTGAAATGTTATTCTGTTTTTTTATTCAAACTACTGTACTTTGAAATGACTTGTACTTACTCATACTAAGGATTACATCAGCATTTTGCACATTGAATTTCCAATTGCAAAATGTATTATCAAATTACATGCTCAGATTGAATTTCTATTTGAATATTTGTGCTAAAACCTTCCATATTAATTAAAATGATGAATGTGTTCTGTAATATTCAAATTTGTGGAAAATTAATATAAAGTTTCTGTTAACATGATATCAGAAACAAAAACAATCTCAAAAGAAACCATGACCCCTGAATTTACATGAAGGCCTGATGATAGAGTGCCAGTAATTCACTCACTGAGACACCCAGGCCACCACTTTCTCGGTCTTGAAGATCATTTGGTCAGTGTTGCTTTCCTGGACCACTGCTCCATTCACTAAACAGCGAATGCCCAGCTTATGCACGTCTGCAGAGAAATTTCCGAAACATCAAAACAAATGCAGATATGTATCTTAAATAATACTTTTTAACGTGTAATGCCTTTCCATTTCATGTAATTTTTAAGCATTTTATGAACATTACCATACACACTGATCAAACATATCACATAATACAAGCATCTATTCACTTGTTATTGTTGAAAGGACATTTCACAGCATTTCACAATAAATGTATATCACAAAGGATGTAATTACAATATTTCAACTCCTACTAAGCTTTTCAATTTAGAATAAAACTGGTTGTATGTGTTTAATACAATGTACCTAAAGCAATGCAAGTGACTTGTTATATACTTGTTCTATACAGTAAAGGAGCTACTGTAGCTCAAATAGTGGAAATGCTGGTTCCGATACAAAGAACACACAATGCTAAACAAGTTGTTGAGAATGCAGAACAGTGTACCCATGCTGACCTGTGACTATGGTAATTGAAGAAGGTGGTCTGGTGTAATCGGTCATTTAATGCAACAGGGATAACACCATAGTCAGCTTTGGGCAGTGTTCTGCTGGGACAGCTTGGGTCTTGCCATTCATGTGGATATTGTTTTGATATGTACAAACCTAGCTGATCAAGTTCACCCCCTTATGGGAAGAGTATTTTCTAATGGTAGTGCCTGCTTTCAGTGTGATAAAATGATTCAAGAATGGTTTTAAAAACATAGGTAGGGCATGCAGGTTTGATACACATGACAGTCACCACCTCGCAAATGACATGACATGACATGACATAGCATGCCTTAAAAAAAAGGGGGTCTCAAAATGAGGCGGTTCTATATTTCACAATGTTGTTTTGTCCCAGTTCTGTAGTTGGAACTAGAGTTTAAGAACATGATTTAGTCTGGATAAAAACTTAATTGTTTGCCAAACTAAGGATAGGGGGTGTGGTGGCCTAGCGGGTAATTTGGTGCCTTCCCCTCATCATTTAAAGTGAAGTGATTGTCACACGTGATACACAGCAGCACAGCACACAGTGCACACAGTGAAATTTGTCCTCTGCATTTAACCCATCACCCTGAGTGAGCAGTGGGCAGCCATGACCGGCGCCCGGGGAGCATGTGTGGGGATGGTGCTTTGCTCAGTGGCACCTCAGTGGCACCTTGGCAGATCTGGATTCGAACCGGCAACCTTCTGATTACGGGCCGCTTCCTTAACCGCTAGGCCACCACTGCCCCATTTTGACACACAAGCAGCTGAACAAATGAATGAAAATGAAGGTAGTCTAACAATGCAGCTGCTGCTGCTGAAGGGCCTTTTCATGCAAAACAAAAAAGTGAAGAGGTTTAGACTCTAAACATAGCTTAGTCCTGAACCTGCGGCCATAGAATTATAGTATGGTGCTATGGGATCTTGCAGAGTCCGAGTGAAGCTCAGAAAAGCTGGCCATTAACTAGACAAAAAAAATCCCTAACACTTCTAAATAGTGGTCACACAATAATATTGTTATTTTTGCTATTCTTATTTTAAAAGGCTATTAATTATGGAGTATTCTGTATTTTCAAGATACTTGATACTGGTATGCTTCCTTTAACAGTGTCAAGTATTGTACAATGACAATGTTATCTCTCATTTCAAACCTTTCAGCATCCCAGGTGATACAAGAGCAGGTCCTAATGGGCAGAATGTGTCAAATGTTTTTCCCAGGAGCCACTGCTTCCCATTCCGTTGCATCTGCCAGTCCCGTGCACTGACATCATTGGCTACAGTGAAGCCTACTATATGAGAGAGTGCATCTTCTTCCTGAACAGAGAACACGGATCTTGTTGCACAGCAATATAGTCTACTATATATAGTATAGTATATAGTCTATCACCAAACAGGATGTAAGCTTTGGGAATATAATCAATGTAAAAGTTGTTACATGTGAACACAGGCCAAAGTGTGGGTACAGGGTTTTACTTTTATGTGCTTCCCTCTGCGACCAATCACAAATGCCATCTCCACCTCCCAGTCCACTTCCTGAAAGCATATAGAAAGCAATTTCTAAGAACAAAGACCTAAATAGAGCTGTCTTTTTCTTTCAGAACTTGCTAGTGCTGGACAGTAACAATTTTTTCATTTAACTCAACTACAGGTTTTACTGAACTACATAATGTCTAGATTTTACCTTACATTCGGTATAATTCCAATAGACATCAGAATCAAAATACACTACCAGTCAAAATTTTGGACAAACTTAATGGTATGCATTTATGGGTCTTGGATTTTTAACATATATAGAACTAAGAGACCACTATGAAATAACAAGCATGAGGTTATGTAAAAAAGAAAATGAAGATTTGTGTTTTTTAGAGCTTTTACTGTGATTGCACATTTTACATTTTTTTTTGTGTTTTCTCTCCAAATACTTGAGTGGAAGTTTTAATGGGGTGACTTCTAGATTCGTGTTTTACTTTGGGTATGTCTACTTGAAGTACATGGTCTGTGGTCCAACTTTGTATAACCTGCTTGAAAATGCAATAAAATATCCTTGGTTTAAGGATTCACAGAAATGGTCTGTTTCACTATACTCTATCCCCCTTGTGTTTACTGCATTCCCATTGCATAATCCTTTCAGATACATTTAAGACAAGATATTAGCTACTGTTTGTATATGTATACTTGAATAAGATCAACAGATACACTGGTAGTGTATTTTGATAAGTTCAAGTTAAACCCTAAGCTGAAAGTGAACTCACATTACTATTTACAGGTAAAGTGATCTCATCATAAGGGCCAGTGATAGAGCTGGGGAACTTGCTGAAGATGACTGGCTCTTCAGGGATTGGGGCATTCTGTTCCAAGCAGTGGTCTCTGTAGTTCATGCCGACACAAACCACCTTCTCAGGGCTGGTTACTGGAGCCAACAACTTCAAATCTGACCAAGCCACCATGCAACGACCACTGGAAAGAGCCCTGGCAGAAGCCAGAGAATTGTACAACACTGAGATGTGTGCTGTTGATTACCTCTATTTACTTACTTTTTAATCTTATCTCTCTGTAATCACAGTATAAGAAAAGCCTAGCACCTTGTAATAGCTTTTTGCATTATTATTTAACGGATTACAAGTGTGTGTGTGTGTGTGTGTATGTATGTATACCTCTGTGCACACTCAATGCCTCTTTCTCCCATCTCAAGAAACTCTTTCATAGTGGAAGGCATTGATATATCAAATGCTTTCAGGTCAATTACCCCCTGACCTTCTGCATGCTCCACTCCAATCCGCACCCCAGAGGCATCACCATGGCGACAGAACTGCACCAGTCTCATAGTGACACTACAGATTTGTTTCCTGTTCCTGCCAAACACAAAGAGGCTTTTCAGACACTGATCTCATAAATAGCCACAAAGTACAGATCAGCCATAATACAGGGAGTGCAGAATTATTAGGCAAATGAGTATTTTGTCCACATCATCCTCTTCATGCATGTTGTCTTACTCCAAGCTGTATAGGCTCGAAAGCCTACTACCAATTAAGCATATTAGGTGATGTGCATCTCTGTAATGAGAAGGGGTGTGGTCTAATGACATCAACACTCTATATCAGGTGTGCATAATTATTAGGCAACTTCCTTTCCTTTGGCAAGATGGGTCAAAAGAAGGACTTGACAGGCTCAGAAAAGTAAAAAAAGTGAGATATCTTGCAGAGGGATGCAGCACTCTTAAAATTGCAAAGCTTCTAAAGCGTGATCATCGAACAATCAAGCGTTTCATTCAAAATAGTCAACAGGGTCGCAAGAAGCGTGTGGAAAAACCAAGGCGCAAAATAGCTGCCCATGAACTGAGAAAAGTCAAGCGTGCAGCTGCCAAGATGCCACTTGGCACCAGTTTGGCCATATTTCAGAGCTGCAACAACACCGGAGTGCCCAAAAGCACAAGGTGTGCAATACTCAGAGACATGGCCATGGTAAGAAAGGCTGAAAGACGACCACCACTGAACAAGACACACAAGCTGAAACGTCAAGACTGGGCCAAGAAATATCTCAAGACTGATTTTTCTAAGGTTTTATGGACTGATTAAATGAGTGAGTCTTGATGGGCCAGATGGATGGGCCCGTGGCTGGATTGGTAAAGGGCAGAGAGCTCCAGTCCGACTCAGACGCCAGCAAGGTGGAGGTGGAGTACTGGTTTGGGCTGGTATCATCAAAGATGAGCTTGTGGGGCCTTTTTGGGTTGAGGATTGAGTCAAGCTCAACTCTCAGTCCTACTGACCAGTTTCTGGAAGACACCTTCAAGCAGTGGTACAGGAAGAAGTCTGCATCCTTCAAGAAAAACATGATTTTCACGCAGGACAATGCTCCATCACACACATCCAAGAACTCCACAGCGTGGCTGGCAAGAAAGGGTATAAAAAAGGAAAAACTAATGACATGGCCTCCTTGTTCACCTGATCTGAACCCCATTGAGAACCTGTGGTCCATCAAATGTGAGATTTACAAGGAGGGAAAACAGTACACCTCTCTGAACAGTGTCTGGGAGGCTGTGGTTGCTGCTGCACGCAATGTTGATGGTGAACAGATCAAAACACTGACAGTATCCATGGATGGCAGGCTTTTGAGTGTCCTTGCAAAGAAAGGTAGCTATATTGGTCGCTGATGTTTTGTTTTTGAATGTCAGAAATGTATATTTGTGAATGTGGAGATGTTATATTGGTTTCACTGGTAAAAATAAATAATTGAAATGGGTATATATTTGTTTTTTGTTAAGTTGCCTAATAATTATGCACAGTAATAGTCACCTTCACACACAGATATCCCCCTAACATAGCTCAAAATAAAAACAAACTAAAAACTACTTCCAAAAACATTCAGCTTTGATATTAAGGAGTTTTTTTGGGGTTCATTGAGAACATTGTTCAATAATAAATTATTCCTCAAAAATACAACTTGCCTAAAATTCTGCACTCCCTGTATAAAGATTATAGTCTATTGTTTTAGACTGCACCTTATACTGCATTAACTTGATGCTCATTTCAGCAACATGGTGAGCATGGTAAATTGTTCACTTCCTGCTTAATACATCCCACTCACTGCCAGCTGCCATGGTCAACATGTTCTGGCTGATCGACAGACTTATCTTTTTAATGCGAATCGGTTATAAATTGACATATATCGACCAGTTAAAATCCTCAGAAATAATGTAACATTTATGTATTCAGTTTATAAAACCTTTCTGTACGAATAACTGTGTTGCGTGTCACATTCGGAAAAATTAAATGCTCTTTCTGATTTTATATTTGAAGAATAAAGGCAATGTGTTCAAGGCAAAATCATACATAAGTGACATTTATTAATCTACAACGTTAATAGCAATTGTCCAAAAAACAATGAACTATACTTGAAAACTTGTAAAAATAAGTAAACTTACATTCACCAGGAAGACGACAGGACTCCTGATATTTCCGGCCACGTGGTTTGTACTTAACGCACACAATACGTGTGTGGTCATTTATAAATGGTCATTTATATATTTGTAATTTCTTTTACATCTACAGTTGCCTTAGCAACACCTTGAAGTGGCATAGTTCATGAGAGAATCGTTTTATTATAAAAATAAAAAACTACAATACGGCGATTTTAAGTGACGTCACGTCAATGCGCGAAATTGAGGCGGAGGGCAGGAAGTAAAGTAGTGAGGTTGTGTCGCCTCAAAAGATGCGCATGTTTTGTGTAGTTTACGGCTATTCTATTCGTTCTAACCGAGATAAGGAGAAGCGGTTACACCTCGCAATGTAAGCGTCAAACATAACTGTCGTGGCAAGAAATCAGTACAAAATTGCATTTCTGACTAGGTTGATTCTTTTCCCCAAATAGCAGGTCGGTATGCAGTGTGACGAGGTTATTGCCCGTGTTGCTGTCTAGAGACTGGGTCTAAATCCGCACAACACAGACTCAATGAAACGACGTTTTTACTTATTGCCCTCCATTAGAAATCGCGCGTCATCGTAACCACGTGACTGGAGCCCGGCTATTACCAGAAAGAACTGCGCTCAGTTGATCACATGAGTTTGTTGGAGGGAAAGCTGTGACTGTTCCTCGTCTCTGTCTCCGTGCTGTCGTCCAAGATTAGAAGAAATGTCTACCTGGTATGCTGCCTGTTTATTTATTTGCTGTTTCAAATTAAAAAAAAATTATAATTGGCAAATTCTATACATTTTTATATTCCCATTAAAGTAGTGAAATGGGAAGATTTTGAATATTGTTGTCAGTCTAGATTTCAGCTGCACTCAATAAAATTGCTGTCGGATTAGCCATAAGTGTCTTTTGGTTTAATCAATTTGATTGGTGGAAGAAATTATTCACTGCATTTTTCTGTTTCTCATTTACAGTGTGCAGCCATTGACTTCACTACTAACTGTAAGGATAAAAAGTAAGTACCCACATGACATCATATGGTTCTCAGGGTGGGATTTCTTTATGAGACAATTTTAAATTAGATCGAATTTGAATTTACCATCCAATTTAAGTCATCGGTTTGTAGTTGAGGCCTGCCTTAAAATAATTGTTCCTCCTGGGTAGATTCTGCTATATGTTGAAGAAGCATAACTAGGATTCAAACCTGTTATCTCAGTATTTTAATGCAGAGCTTTCAGTGACCTTCAAATGATAAGATGTAATCAGAGGTAGGATGTCTCTGACTGGGGTTTCTTTATGCTTATTAGTTATGATGGCATAATTGTCATCACCGATACCTGTGACAGCCTGCCATCTGAGCTGGGATGCATTAAGGAACCATTGGGGGACTACAGCACTGTGAGTTATTACACCATCCTTCCTCAGAACATTTGTTTATTTATGTTGAGAATGTATGTTCTGCTTTGCAGACCATTCATGCTTAAAACAATCACATTAGATAGAACCCAAAAGCCACTGGTTTATATTAACATATGTGTAATCCTTTTCCTACTCTTTAGCTACCCTTCACACATATGTTCATAGTGTGTTTTGGGGGTTTGAGGTTAGCTTAGGAATTTTGAATGTTAGTAAGTTTTTAGTATTTTTGGCTCATTCTAAATACTAATTGCTGTAAACCAGATGCTATTACTGGTTTAGTAGCCTAGTGGGTAGCACACTCGCCTATGAACCAGAAGACCCGGGTTCGAATCCCACTTACTATCATTGTGTCCCTGAGCAAGACACTTAACCCTAAGTTGCTCCAGGGAGACTGTCCCTGTAACTACTGATTGTAAGTCGCTCTGGATAAGGGCGTCTGATAAATGCTGTAAATGTAAATGTAAATGTTTAACTAGTGTTGTGTTTTGTGAGACCCACCAATGAATGCGCCTGTGCAGCCACTCTGAAATAGATACTGCATTTGCTTAACCCACAACCACTACCTATCTCTCTCTCTCTCCATCCCTCTCCCCTTTCTCAGGTGGATGCTGGGCTAGAAGACGAAACTGTGGTGTTGAAGGTACCTGATCTCCCTGGCAACCGTCTAGTGTTTCATCCACTGGGCCAGTGAATCGTGACTATGATGATGTTCGAAGGTTTGCTGATGCTGCTGAGAAAGGGATCAAGAGGTTTGTTGCACGTGCAAAGATTAAGTAGTGTCAAGAAGTAAATTTACTCATTGCCTCTCATTTTTTATTTTCTTTTCCTTTTTTGTGAGGGCTTTGAGCAGGCATTGCAGCGTCCCCTGCTGGTTTGTCCCCCGCCAGCAGCTATGAGAGGAGCACCCTGGCAGCAGTGCTAGGAGCCCTACAAGTACTTTACCTGGTAAGGATGATTTATTTTTGAAGATTTAAAGAGGTATATAAAAAAAAAAAAGGAAACTTAATGAGACATTTGTACTTTGTTACATTACATGACTACTTTTGTTACTTTACATGACTACTTTAATGGGGAATATGTTTGAGGTTTGAGTCTTTCAACTAGGGTTGTACAGCTCTGTATCTGTATCTTGCAGTTTAAAAGATTAAAATTATCACATAACATACATACAGTGATTATGTGCACCATAATCTGAAACCTTGTGACAAGATTCCTGTAAAATTCATGTTATTTTATTTTTTTCTTTCTCCTTTTATTCATGTATTCAAATTAATCATAGTGTGCAAAAAAAGTTAATATATTGTTACCCCCCCCCACGAAGCCCCAGGACACGTGTGCGTCTGCTGCCACCTGCCCATTCCAGAGCAAGCACAAGTGTGCTTAATAGTGCGTGTAATACTGCACGTAAAATTGGCAAATATTCCGCAAAATGTTCCATTTTCTCCAAGTACGTTTTGGCAATTGTTAGCCAATTATTGGATTTTTGGGTTTTCAACCAAAAGGTTCAGCACTGACACCTTAGATGGTTCTTGTTGCATGCCTTTGTTAAATGGCCATGTAGTCTTGTGTTAAAAATATATCTGGTGGCAAGGTTTTAAAGTGCATTTTGTCATAGTCACATTAAGTTTTAAGTATCTGATTTGTATTGAAGGATCTTTAGAAGAATAATATTGACAGTAAATGCCAAAAAAGTATATTTTTAATTTTTGAGAATTGTTTTATATTACCTTTTTTGTCCTAATCAGGAAGACAGTCATTGAAAATGCTGATTTTCCTTGTGCAAGGCTACTTTTTATTTTAACTAAGTGATGAAATATGTTGGTGACCATAACAGTAAATACTGTTCTATGCCATATTTTATGTTTGTCTAATACTCTTTCCTCTTTTCAGCTTCATAAGTAAAGAAATGTTTGAGGAAAAACAGGGTTTTTTATTATCTGTGATGTAGTTGTTCAAAGCATGTGTTAAAATTATATCTGGTTGTACATGTAGTTGTTCAAAGCATGACAATATATTAAGTAATCCAAAGTATTCAGAATATGCTACAAACTACATTTTGGGGCATATATTCTGTAATCTTTAGTAGAATATCTTTTAAAAGTAACCTTCCCAACACTGTCAATGCATGTCGACAAAGTCCATCGAATCAAACAAAAGCACACATCGGCCCGAACAGAGTGAACAAGTATCCATTGTTCATGCATGTGCAAGTGCAAGTGCTGTGCCTTATGAGAACGGATCAAAAAGGCACAAAGAAATTACCGACGCAATCACCTATCATATATGCAAAGATATGATGCCTGCGCATATAGTCAGTAAAGACTGCTTCCAAAGACTAATTCAAACACTTGACAAAAGATACCAGCTGCCATCTCACACTCATTTCTTGCAAAAAAAAATTTTAAGAGCAATGTGTTTTTGTGGTTTTGATTTATGTTTTATTTATTGTTATGACTGGAATAGTGGGGCAGTGGTGGCCTAGCGTTTAAGGAAGCGGCCCCGTAATCAGAAGGTTGCTGGTTCGAATCCCGATCTGCCAAGGTACCATTGAGGTGCCACTGAGCAAAGCCGTCCCCACACACTGCTCCCCGGGCGCCTGTCATGGCTGCCCACTGCTCACTCAGGGTGATGGGTTAAATGCAGAGGACAAATTTCACTGTGTGCACTGTGCTGCTGTGTATCACATGTGACAATCACTTCACATTCAATAGAGATTAACTAATCTTTTTTTTTTTTTTCATGTCTGTTTTTAAAGACAATTTTTTTTCTACAGGTTTGTTTATTAAACACTTATGTTATTTCATTGTGAACTGTTTTGTTATGCACTTCTTGTGCACTGAATACATTTACTAATTTACTAAAACAGTTGCCAAAATCGCAATCGCAATATGATTATTTTGTCCATATTGCACAGCCCTATTCTGCTTACTGTTGTGGTAAATACACAAGTAAATATGCAAAATGTGTTTGAATACAAATGAAAATATGTATCATTCCTCCTATCTGTTTCTTAGCCCCTTGAACTGCGTGAGGTGGCCTCCTCACCTCATAAGTGGCATTGTTGGGCGTTTGGGTAAAGGATCATGCTGAAGGAAAAATTATAATTGACCTGGCAACTGCTCTGGAGAGTGGACGGTGAGAGAGGCTTGTGGGTAGAAAAGTTGTTTACATCAGTTTGTTTTAGATTATAGTGTATTTAGAAAATGGATGTGAAACTGTTTCACCAGATTGTTCTAATAATTTATATTCGTACACAGTTATTTGATCTTGCATTCTGCTTAATTTTTGACCCTCAAGTTACATTACAGTGGTTTTGCCTTTTGACATTCTGTAGGCTGGTATGCCGGGACATTGGTGGTCGGATCCTGAGCGCATGGCTGCTCCCCGTGTTGCTGAATATGTTCAGGAGCTGTTCAAAAACACCCCGGTGGAGGTGAGCCATGGTTTAGGGAGTAATCGCATAATGGCACAAATAAGAATTCTCTCTCATTATGTCTCAGGTTTCTGTGGTTAGTAACTTGAAAGCCCTGGAGAAGGAATACCCCTGTTTGGCTGCAGTCAACCGCTGTGCTAGTGGTGAGTTGCTGTTTAATCCTTGTTTTTAAAACTGTTCTTTGTCTTGGAGTATTTACCTTGTGTATCGCAGCAAGATTCAAGGTTGGTTGTTGCCTCATAAGATAAGCGAGACAGAAGATTTGTACTGAGGGTGAACTGGTGATTAATCCGAATTTGTGTCTTCTAGGTGTTCCACGTCACCAGGCAAGAGTCATTAAATTGCAATACTGTGGAGATGGTGCCATAAAGAATACACTTATGCTAGTTGGCAAGGTGAGAACACTTTTAGCAATTTATTATTACTTCTATAGGGTGGTAGCAGCCTAGTGAATAACACACTCATCTAACCAGAAGACCCAGGTTCAAATCCCATTGTGTCCCTGAGCAATACACTTAACCCTAAGTTGCTCCAGGGGGGACTGTCCCTGTAACTACTGATTGTAATTTGCTTTGGATAAGGGCGTCTGCTAAATGCTGTAAATGTAAATGTATTATGGTCCTAATGTTATGATCGCTAAAGTAAATAACATGGGCGGTCAAGGCTTGATGCATGTGGGAAATTGCAACATGTTAATGATCCAGAATTGAAAGCTTCTGCTACTAACAAGAACATTACAGGCATTGCACATGTCCTGTCTGTATGTGAAATGATTGTCATTGTGAACAACTATCTGACAACTGCTCAGATATTTAATTTTTGCATTGCCGCTTTCTCATTCTGCTTCTGAGAATGGATGTGTAAAAAAGGCAATCGTTTTTCTTTTTGCATACCACATAATCTTTAACAGCGTCAGCCATATGAGCGCTGCTTATGTGCTGAGAGGGCAGCTAAATATGCATGTTATGGCTGATCAGAGTATTTAACATGTCTTCTTTGTTAGGGGATCACTTATGACACTGGTGGAGCAGACATTAAGGCTGGTGGCATCATGGCTGGGATGCACAGAGACAAATGTGGAGCTGCTGCTGTGGCTGGGTTTTTTCAGGTATTCTTTTTTTTTTTTTTTTTTTTTAACTAATTTTGTGTTTTTTGTGAAATCTGCATATGATGGATGTTAGCCATCTTGGTAATTTCTCCATATGTTCAAAAGAAATGTTAATGCTCAAAAATGAATCTGTAGACCTTGATCTGTTAGAACTAGTCACAATTTTTCGAAGCATTAATTTTTATTCCTCCTTTTCAGGTCTTGGTCACACTAAAACCCAAGCATTTGAAAGTGTTTGGTGCCATGGCAATGGTGCGTAATAGTGTGGGTTCAGGTAAGATCTGGAGACATTTGAAATAGGGCTGCAACTAACGATTATTTTAATATTCGATTAATCGGTTGATTATTTTTATTATTATTATTATTAATCGTAGAATCGGATAATAAAAAAAACAACAAGAAAAGCATTCATTTCCAACCCATTCAAAAACAGAACCAAAATCTTTAGAAAGTGCACAAATGTTGCTCCTTGAGCTGTTATAATAATAATAAAATAAAAATGGACTAACACATGTATGCTTTACATCTGCCAAATATACTTTTTTTTTTAAATAAAGTGCCATCTGAGCTGCCAGAACGATAAATAATTTATAAAAAAATAAAGAACAATACAAATCAGAAAATTTAACAGGATTTGTTTGAATGTCAGAACTTGTTCTCTACACTACACTGCAGATGCACACACTCACACAACTCTCACACTGACACATACACCACTGCTTTTCTAACTTAGTAGTTTTGTCCTGATTTCAGTCCAAATCTCTAAAAAATCTTAAATCAAGATACATTTACTAGACACATGAAATAGCATAAGAAATGATGTCTTGTTTTCTGATAAAACATCTCAGAATTAAGTGATTGTTTAAAACAAGGGACTGTCCCCCTGGAGAAACTTAGGGTTATCTGCAAATGGGGTAAGAAAACTAATTTTAATGAGATATAATCTCAAACAGAAGTTTTAAGCATCACTTAATTTTCTCATGCCATTTTTCTTGTCTAGTAATCTTGATTTAAGATTTTTTAGATATTTGGACTGGAAACGAGACAAAATTACTAGGTAAGAAAGCTTTTTTGCAGTGTAGCTATACATGACAACAGATTGAAAAATGTAACTATAGCACCCCTGCTTTACTACTGTTATTAACGAGCTAACGCTAACTTGTCATGCCTGTCAAGCTGGATGACAGGTAAACATTTACATTTACAGCATTTATCCAGACGGCCTTATACAGAGCGACTTACAATCAGTAGTTACATGGACAGTCCCCCTGGAGAAACTTACGGTTAAGTGTCTTGCTCAGGGAAACAATAGGCGAGTCGTCCACGCGGAGATGCAGAGAACAGTCCGAACACTGTTTCATCCCCCCTCCACACCTGTAGGTGGCGCTGTAAATCCCGTCTAGTTCTCCTCCGCGGCGAGTGAAACACCAGCACCAGGGACCTGGTTCCTCACTTCAAAACAGAACAAAAGTAGGATTCTGTAGCGACTTACCCTGCTGCTGAACTCCCTTCTTCCTCCTCAAACACTCCAACATGTTTGCGTTTCAGGTGCTGGATCATTGCCATGGTGCCATGTCTCTTTTGCATATTTTCGCGCAGATTTCTCTGCCTCCACCATGTACCTCTACCTCCGCTTGTTTTTTTTTTTTTTTTTTTTTTTGCTCCGCGCTGTCTATGAGGTGCTAGCATCTGTGCGCGAGAGACCGAGTGTGTTCACTCCGCGCTCAAATAAAGTTTTTTTTTTTTTAATAATCAAACGTCTCCGCGTCGCGCCACATAACGAATCGATTAGGAAATTCGTTGCCGACTCTTTTAGTAATCGATTTTTATCGATTTGTTGTTGCAGCCCTAATTTGAAACAATATATATTAACTTTGTTTATATATAAAATTGTTCAAAATTTAATAATTAGAGGGGATTAGTGGAATTATTTTCAGTGTGTGTGTGTGTGTGTGTGTCAGACTGCTATGTTGCAGATGAGCTGGTTGTCTCCCGTGCTGGTCGCAGGGTGCGGGTGGGCAATACTGATGCAGAGGGACGCATGGTGATGGTTGACCTACTCTGTGAAATGAAAGAGAAGGTCAGTACTATTACCTGAAACTGTATGACAAACACAAGACACTGAATGACCAGAATATTCCATCAGTGAATTTCTTCTTCTGTTTCTTTCTTCTATTACAAGTAGGGATGCTCATATTGACCATTTAACCGTTACCGAAAGAAGGAATTTTGACCGATTATTACTATCAGTTAAATGGTATAAAATGTTAATTTTTATTTGTTTTATTATTATTAATATTATTATTAATTACTGTGTGGGACCATTTCGACAGAAAGGCCGACGAAGTGACTTGCAAAATATGCTATGCGGTATTAAAAAGAGTATGATAAGCAGACACACAGCTGGGAACTTTTTCATTTTGTAATCTTAATTTGTTATTTAAGTAAAAAAATTAGAAATGCTGCAGGTGCATGAAAATTTGTGTGAATCCAGATTCTGTTCTTGATATGTTGATATGTGTGCTGTTGTTCGCACATGTTAAAACAACAGAAAAAGAAATCAGACACTCCTCAGTTCTATTTTAATTCAATTCGAATTTAATATTTATCAACATGCGAGTTTGGGGACTCACTTACAGACAATACAGGCCACTTCCGCATCTGGGTCACTGTTTCCCCGGCTGGTCTTGTTCCCTCTGGTAGGCTGGAGGCAGTATGTTGGCTGTGTCAATATTCTAATCTGATCAGTTATTGGTTAATGTTCGGTTAACGAACAGCGGTTGTTGGTTGGGAAAATTAATCAAAATGAGTATCCCTAATTACAAGATAACAAGGTCAGGATTCATCAGGCTCAAATTAGGAAAGAGATGATCAGGGAGCAAGAGACATTTTCACAGACCAAGGTCCAGATCTTACCACTGAGAATCATTGGGATGTGCTGGAGAAGAATTTGTTCAACACTATGCCACATTGAATGCCTTAATCAAGTATAAAGGCAGTTCAACCAAATTTCTCAACCAGATTTTCTATTTGATTTTGGTCTGGGCTCTGGCTGGGGCATTCCAGAAAATTCTTTTGTTGATTTGGATGTATACTTGGAATCATTGCCATGTTGGACAAGTGGAAATTCCTCTTCATCGTCAGATTTTTTGGGACAAATGTCTCCAATCTTGCCTTCTTCCCCTTCTCCCCTCCCCCTTTTCCTTGACCAACAGCAACATCTCTCCCACACACAAAGGAGGGAATGTCCCTGGACATGGTCTTCAGTCGCCCTTCTCCAACTTCCAATCTTTTTTCCATGCCACTTCACATATCTGACCACCACTTCCTGACCTGCACACTCACTCTACCTACAAGATTCACAACTATCCTCCATCTATCCTTCATTCAACACAACCTTCAAATGTCTCACCTTCATCTGTATCTTCCTACATCCTTTCACAGATCCCTACCTCTGACTCATTCTTCTCCTTACCACTAGAAACAGCCACTAATTCTTTCCTCAACTTTCTATGGATCACCTATGTCCTCTATCTTCTAAACCCAAAAGGACTTCTCCCCCTGCGCCCTGGCTCTCTGATATATGCGCAACAATCGAAGAGTACTTCGAGCAGCGGAGAGAAAATACAAGAAATCACAACATGACTCAGACTTACTGTATTACCAGAATCTTCTGCACAAATTGTCCACTAACCTTACTACTGCTAAAACTGCTTTTTACAAGGCAACAACCCTCTGCCCACAACCCTCAAAACTCCACAACATATTCCTATCTATACTCAACCCTCCCGACTCCCCCTACCCCATCTTCCCTAACTGCTTATGGTTTTGAAAACTTATTCACAGGGAGAATTGAGCAAATACTACATTCTCCACCACAAATCCTACTCTACCCTCCAGGGTAGATTCTGCAACTGCGCTAAATCAGTTTTCTAAACTCACATCAGATGAAATCATTCAAATTATATCTAGAGGCAATCTAACCACCTGTCCACTAGATCCAATCCCTAATGCAATGCTCCAAACCATCTCTCCTGACCTAATCCTTTTCATTTCTTATATCATAAACAGCTCAATCACATCCGGCCATGTACCATCTGCCTTTAAAACAGCCAGGGTTCTTCCAATCCTAAAGAAACCCACTGCTGATCCTACAGACAACAATTTCCAACCAGTTTCTCTCTTTTTTTTTCTTTCTAAAATCATTGAGCGCTGTGTCTACAATCAGCTATCACTTCATCTGTCACAGAACAACCTCCTGGATCCTAACCAGTCTGGCTTCAGAACAGCTCATTCTATTGAGACTATTGTTTCTG
This sequence comes from Denticeps clupeoides, assembly GCF_900700375.1. Classification (NCBI taxonomy): domain Eukaryota; kingdom Metazoa; phylum Chordata; class Actinopteri; order Clupeiformes; family Denticipitidae; genus Denticeps; species Denticeps clupeoides. Next base: position 59,416 of record NW_021629836.1, on the reverse strand, counting down.
AGAAGCTACATGCGGCCAGATTGGCTAAACTGTCATCTGTACTCATTCTCCTTGACCTCTCTGCAGCATTTGACACCGTTAACCACAAGACTCTCTTGTCTATCCTGAAGAGGCTTGGAATTCTGGGCTCAGCATGGTAGTGGTTTGCTTCCTACCTTGATGAGCGATCTTACCAAGTGATCCACCTCTGCCTCACGTAGACTCTACACTGGTGTCCCTCAAGGCTCAGTACTAGGTCCTCTCTCTTTTCTCCCTCTACACAAGATCACTTGGTGAGGTAATTTCCTCATATATATTATCCTACCACTGATATGCCGACAACACACCTCATCTTCTCCCTCAGATCTACATTACTGTTTCCAAATTCTCTACATGACTAACTGAAATCTCATCTTGGATGGCAGCCCATCACCTCAAACTCAATCCCACCAAAATTTAACTAATATTTATTCTCGCAGATTCTTCACCACACCAGGATTTTGCTATTTACCTAGACAACTCACAGCTCTCACCTTCTACAACAGCCCGCAACCTTAGAGCAACAATAGACAACCAACTCTCCTTCTCGACTCACATCAGCAATCTTTCCCGCTCCTGTAGATTCCTTCTCTTCAATATCAGATAAATCAGTCCTTATCTGTCAACACAGGCCACCCAGATACTGGTTCAGTCCTTAGTATTCTCACGACTGGACTACTGTAACTCCCTTCTAGCTGGTACCATCCAACCTCTACAACTAATACAAAATGCAGCAGCACAACTGATCTTCAACCTTACCAAATTCTCCCACACCACCCCTCTGCTACGTTGCCTCCACTGGCTCCCAGTAGCTACATATACCTCGTATACTCCGAGCCTCCAGTACTGCTCGACTGGTCCCTCCATCTCTGAAGGTAAAAGGAAGACAGTCATCTAGACTCTTCTTTGTCTTGACCCCTCGGCGGTGGAATGAACTTACCCTTGAGGTCAGAACAGCTCAATCACTGAGCACTTTCGAACGGTAGCTAAAGACCCTCCTCTTTAGAGAATATTTAGATTAACTTGTAACCTTCTTATTGTCTTACTTATGTATAGAAACTACAACAGAGCAAATACAAAATTGTATTCATAGTTGGGAGTCTTAGTGAACCAGAATTGATCACTTCATTGATTGTAAAATGGAAGCACGTTGTAAGTCGCTCTGGATAATGGCGTCTGCCAAATGAATTAAATGTAAATGCAATGTATTTCAGTAACTTTTCACACATTTTTCATTTATTTAAGAGAAATTAAGGTTGTCCATCAGCAAAGACATCATCTTCATCAGATGGCATCCTAATGTGTCTGGCCCATCACCTGGTGGCACATAGAGTGTAGAGATTATTACCTACATGTGTATGCATAATGAGCAATGTTCTGAGCAATGTTGCTTGACTGTACTGTGTTGTATAGTGCTGTGTTGTGCCTACCCCCCAATTAGCAGCTATTTATACTGTAATTGTATATTTGAATGTGTTTCTCAGGCAATAAATGAGAAATGTCCACACCTCTTCACTATCGCCACTTTGACTGGACATGCAATCCGTGCAGTGGGAACCAACTACTCTGTATGTATGCAGACCAGCAGCACAAAACCCATCCACTTCTTATTAAAGAGGCTAATGAATTACATGGCTCACAAAATAGGACTTAACCTCCTATGTTAGTGTTTGCAGTATGTAGTGTAAATGAGCGCTTATATCCACCCTCAGATTATCATGGACAATGGACCAGCACACCATTTGGGAAATGCTCATCAGTGGCAGAAAGGTAGGTATCGTCCATGGCGGAAAGGTAGTCCAGATTATCTGTTTACTGTTTGTACACATTTCTATTTTCTATTTTTATCAATCGTTTAAAAAATTTATTTATTGTAAAATGAAAGTGAAGTAATTCCACTAAGGGTGGTAGTAGCCTAGCGGGTAACACACTCGCCTATGAAACAGAAGACTCAGGTTCAAATCCCACCTACTACCATTGTGTCCCTGAGCAAGACACTTAACCCTAAATTGCTCCAGGGGGACTGTCCCTGTAACTACGGATTGTAAGTCGCTCTGCATAGGGGCGTCTGATAAATGCTGTAAATGTAAAAGTCATTGTGATAAACTGCAGCACAGCACACGGTGCTCACAACGAAATGTGTCCTCTGCTTTAAACCCATCACCCTTAGTAAGCAGTGGGCAGCCATGACAGGTGACCATTGACCAATACAATATCAACCAATACAATATGTGTTCAAAACATTTCATAATTACATAAGTTAATTTACCTTGTAATTTACCACTACCTTGGGGGCAGTGGTGGCCTAGAGGTTAAGGAAGCGGCCCTGTAATCAGAAGGTTGCCGGTTCGAATCCCGATCCGCCAAGGTGCCACTGAGGTGCCACTGAGCAAAGCACCGTCCCCACACACTGCTCCCCGGGTGCCTGTCATGGCTGCCCACTGCTCACTCAGGGTGATGGGTTAAATGCAGAGGGAAAATTTCACTGTGTGCATCGTGTGCTGTGCTGCTGTGTATCACATGTGACAATCACTCCACTTTGTTGTTGTTAATTACCTTTGCACATGGCAGCAAGTGAGGGTCTAGGTGACATGTTTGAGGTTTCCACCATCCGACGAGAGGACTATGAGTTCCACCATGGCAAATCTGAGTACGAGGAGATCCTGCAGTCAAATAACTTGCCATCCAGTGGCACTCCCAGGGGTCACCAGACTCCTGCAGCATTCCTCATCATGGCTTCAGGGCTGGATAAGGTACTCCACTCTCGATCATTGGTCTTTTTTTTTTTGTTGTTGTTGTTGTTGTTTTTTTTTCCTACTTTTTCCTCCTAGATAACTGGGCCGGATAAGTTGCAGGAAAAAGGAAAGCTGCATTTTAATCTGAGGGCCACATGCAAGATTTGCAGGGTTTCTGTGGATCCTTAAAAAGCCTTAATTTTTTTTTCCAGCATGGTGTGGACTCAGACAAACCACTGCCTTACTCCCACATCGATATTGCTGGATCATCAGGACCCTTTCCTGGTGTTCCTACCGGTGCACCAATCCTTGCCATGGCAAGCCTCTACATCCTGCGTCCCCAGTGAACAGGGAAAAACTTAGAAATCTGGGCAGTTTCCTTGAGTTGTTTATCTCCATGGATGTCCCAATGTATGACTGATATGGGTTTGAATTGATTAAATGATGATGTTTAAATCAGATAAGATTTTAATCTTAAATGTTTTTTTTTTGTTTGTTTGTTTGGTAAATTAATGTTTTAAAAAAAACAGTAAAAGCCCTGTATTTTACTGAGCAAATTTCGAGAGAAAAACTTTTTTTTTAACTGTCACTGCAGGTGGATAGATGGACACAACGCATGATTATAACAACATATATTTCTTATATAGCCCAAAATCACATACAGTATGTCTCAATGGGCTTTGACAGGCCCTACAGTTGACACCCCACACCTTCTGAACAAAAGAAAAAAACTCCACAAAAAAAAAGAAAGGAAGAAACCTTGGGAAGGAGTGATACAGAGAGGGACCCCTTCCAGGGTAGAGCGAGTCTGCAAATGGTGTCTAATAAGAAAAAAAGTCCTACAGTTGTCCAAAGTGTAGTCCAGTGTCATGGTGTACATAACATCTATTATGATGCTACTGGTCCATTTGAAAATCCATGAAGCTTTAGTTGGTGGTGGCTGTGGTGATCCTCTGGTCCGTTTGTTAGAGTTATCCGTCTTATCCAACACTTTTTTGAGAGATATGACACGAAGCAGTTGCAAGGAGAGCGATCAGAGACGACCATGCCTCCAAAAGCTCTGCCGTCTCTTCCGCTTCCTCTCTTTTTATATAATAAAGGGCGGTACATTCATCACAGGATCACACCATATAAGCTTATAATTTGCATGTAGGGTTGTCTCTTGGTAGACGCTCCATCGCAAGGTCTTCTTGTTTTCTTGCTTCGCTGCGGCTGCGGGCCTCCTCTTATCAAGTTGCGGTCATTCTGTTCTGCAAACAACCTTTAGCCCACCAGTTTCTCATCCAAGAGACTAATGATTAAATATAGTGTGCATATTAAAAAGAATAATACAGTTTAATACATGTGAGATATAAATGTCAAAAAGGAAATAAAAGGTAATTGCATGATAACTTATATATTTTTTCCAACATTTCCCCCCTGTTTATCATGTATTTTACTCTTTTTTTGTTATTTTCCCTAATATCCTCTTCCGTTAGGATTTTTGACTATTAGTTCATAAACTGAGTAATACATTTACACTCAAAGGGTTGTTGCTTTAATTCTCGAAGATAGATTCTCGGAACAGTTGGCTCAACTGTAAGTCACTGGGCTCCATGGTCATCTCAAAGCCCATTTAAAATTGCACAGTTTAGATGTAATGTATATATTTTCCCCAGCTTTCCACAAACTTAATTTTAAAACTCTCAGAAAGAAAAGAAAACAAACAAACAAAATACACAAAATGTAAATTCAAAATATTTCCCATATTCCCTTTAAATCTGAATAAGGTGGAGACCCGTTGTAAATCGCTGTGCTGATGCCCAGACGGTAAAATCTATTGCTAAGAGTTCCAAAACAAAACGAGAGAGAGAGAGAGATAGGCCCCCACACACACACACACACACACACACACATACCAGAGAGATAAGGTCTGCCAATGCGTGTAGACGCACATACCCACACACACACACACACACACGCGCACACACACGAGGCTGGAGTGTCTCATCAGAACTCCTGTCCTGCACTTGTATACTTTGTCCTGCTGCTTGTTTTGCAAGGCCGATATTCTGTTTTGGGTCTGACTTGTACCGGCAAAATTCCTTTTATCAGTCCTACATCAGACAGTCCTTGTGACCACAATGATTGAGGGATTTGTGCTAGTTCTGATTCATCTTCTTCAGTGAGCAGAAAATATGTACTCCAGTCTTGGTCTGTATTGTCCAATACAGCCATTTCCAAATTATGCTCTAATTTGTCCCACATGTCTGCCCAATCCGTTGCGCTGTCACCTTCTTGAACTATGGTGCCCAACGACTTCCAACTCCTCTCTCTGTTTTTTACAGTGAGATGTGCGGTGGATACCAACCCGGAGCATTGCTAGGTAAAGCGACCCCCGCCACCACGTTACCTTTGCCCGTCCGAGTAAACATAAAGAATGACTATGGTTGTTGGCGTGAGTCGTGACAATTTCTTTTCGTATATTGGATCAGGCCAAGGAGAGATTTATACCACATGGTGACATGTAGTTCGTCAGAGGGCATGAGCTCCACACCTGTTACGGAGTGGAGACGAGTGCCAAACCTAATTTATGTAAGCCGTCTCTTCCCAGCAAATTAACAGGGCATTCTGGGATAAAAAGGATGGACACGTTTTACATGATGTTCCTTTGGGGTCTCTCACCCAAACTGGTTTAGAAGCAGTGACTATTGTTGTACCCCCATTTGCTGATCTCCCTACTACTCCCTACTAATTCTTCTCCTCCAGTCATGCCGTGTTATCTCCCGGCCCTGCTAGACAGTCTCTGGCTATGTGCCCAGCCTTCCCACAGGACCAGCAGCCTGCTCTCCATTGGCCCTGTGTGTTCCACCCTCGTCCTTGGACACCCCCCTCTTCTTCTTCCCCTGCGTCCTCCCTGTCTCCCTCTACCTCCGCCTCCATGGTAAAATGTGTCTGTATCCCGCATAGTGTTTTCCCAAAAGGTGTCAGTTTTTTTATAGATTAGTCTTTTCCCTTTTTAGTTTTATCAGTTTGTCTATGTGCATGGCGTGGTCAACGTATTCCTCTAAGTCTTTAGTGGACATGCCTATCATATGCTTATCTATCCAGCTCCGCACGCTGTCCTTTGATCCGTTATGCATAGCATTCTCTCTCTATAATCCTAAAAAACCTCTCATCCTCCTCTTGCTTAACTCTCCCTATTTACGTGTAATTTGCTCTTTTCCTGTACTTCACCCGTATCCGTCCCAGCAATGCCTGAGTTCTGGTTTCCAATTCTGACCCATCGTGACTCAGAGGCTGTCCCCCATGTCCTAAAGGAGACCAGTCACATGGTGCCAGTCTCGTCCCATTGCTTGCATATACACTTGCTGCACCTCTCTGCCATTTAAATGATAAGACTGTCTTATTCCCTCCATATCTTCTTCAAATTTTTGCATATCCTCTTTATAGGGAGTGACGCCTTCTACCACTCTTTTTATATCCTCCTGCGTCCAGGTCCGATATACCAAAATGGCAGGAGGATGTCCCCGTTCACCCACATTAGGATTCGCCACTTCTACAAGGGGAAACTGATCATCTTCTCTTACTGCTAAATTTGGAATTTTGGGGGGACTTTTAAACACTACACCCATAGTTTTAGACCAGCGCCCCACCTCCCCTTGAGATCTAGTATTCGGTCTGGGACTAGGATCACAAGTAGGGGGTTCTTCCAATTTACTGATATCCGGATACAGGGGACGAGCTGCAGGTGCAGAGGGAAGCGCTGGTGGCTGCGCTAGCGGCCCCATCGCCTCCTCCTCTTCTACTTTTTCCTCGTTAGCCCTACACACCCCTCCCATCCGCCTTCCCCTACTTCCAGTTTCTTCATGATCTTCTTTGCGGTGAAACAGAATAGTTTTCTCCGCTTCCATCACTTTAACTGCCTGATCCTCTCTCTCCCTTTCCTCCTCACGTGCTGCATTCTCTCTAGTTTGTCTTATCTTTCTCTCCCCCTCTTCTCTCTTTCCTGCTATTTATCAACTGTAATACTGTATCCACTGTATTAAAGCCTCAACCCCTTCTCGCTTCATTTGCTTCTCCTTATTTTTACATGTATGTTTTATGACTCCCTGTAACTCAATTAGGCTTTTTACTCTCAATTGTCCATCAAACCCGTATTTTGTTATCCATTTATCTAACGGCTCGACGTAGGCTTTGTTAATCTGCTCTACATACTTCCAGTCTTTACATTTTAATTCTTCTTTCGGTTCTGGTTTACTGGATCCCTTACCCATTTTGACCTAAATTTGGGCCAGTGTGTTGTACCTGGGGTATCCTAAAACACTGGTATTTGTTCACAGGACAGCGTATCAAAATTCCTCTCGTGGTGTATTTCACTTCTACCTCAAATAATTTGGGGTGGAAATACCTTGCCTCTGCGTCCACGAGGGGTCACTGTTTCCTTCCCTGTGAGGTTTTGTATGGAGTGTCCGTCTAGTGACTTTCACCCCCACTCATCCACACACTCACACCCGCGCGCACTCTCATACACCTGTATGAGTTTTAAATCACTTATTTTACTATTGAACGTTCCTTTTCACTGGCAGAGGAGTCCGCCCTCCCCGCGGAATTTAACCCTTTACGGGAGGGGTCCGCCCCCCCCCCCCCACGGAATTTAACTGCCTTCGTTACCTGCCAGAGTCTAGAATACCCAGGGTTTGTTTCCTTTAAGTAACCTCTTGTAACCTCTTGTAAACTCTTGTTACCTCTTGTAACCATTCATTCCATTTCTTTTAAACAGAAGTCAACTTACCCCCGTGCCTTCTCTCACTCGTAAGATTCCATCAACCTCCAGATCCCAACCGACGGTCGGCCTCCCAGTCCCCAAAGGGGTCTGTCTCTGACCCCTCCTAAGGAGTCAGCCTTGGCCAAGGATTTTCTGGTATCCGTCCCGTCCGCTGGAATCCTTTGGTGTCTTGGAATCCGGCTCGAAGGACCAATAAAATGTTAGAGTTATCCGTCTTATCCAACACTTATAAAATAGAGAGATATGACACGAAGCAGTTGAGCTCTCTTTTTACTTGCAAGGAGAGCGATCAGAGACGACCATGCCTCCAAAAGCTCTGCCGTCTCTTCCGCTTCCTTTCTTTTTATATAATAAAGGGCGGTACATTCATCACAGGATCACACCATATAAGCTTATAATTTGCATGTAGGGTTGTCTCTTGGTAGACGCTCCATCGCAACGTCTTCTTGTTATCTTGATTTGCTGCGACTGTAGGCCTCCTCTTATCAAGTTGCGGTCATTCTGTTCTGCAAACAACCTTTAGCCCACCAGTTTCTCATCCAAGAGACTAATGATTAAATATAGTGTGCATATTAAAAAAATAATACAGTTTAATACATGTGAGATATAAATGTCAAAAAGGAAATAAAGGTAATTGCATGATAACTTATATATTTTTTCCAACATCCGTTTCATGCTAAGTCGTCTTTTAGCAGTTGTCAGGAACCAGAATTTATCTGCTGGTCTCTTCACTGGAGTCTTCCGATAGTCTGTGCTCTTGATTCCATGTCTCGGAGAGAACTAACAAGCAGCGGCAGACAGTGGCATTGTATGACTTAAATATGTGGTTATAGTGGTATATTTGTGCTACAGTGTCCCGGTACCCTAACTAGGACAGCCTAACTAAGATGAATTTAACACTGTCTGTGCTTAACAGGGTGACTGTAATTAAGTGGACTTAATAATTGACACTGTGTCTGGGACATAAGGCCAGAGAAAACAGATGTGTTTTCAGTTTAGATTTAAACAACTTATATGAGAAGGATCTGCTCCCAGCTGTGACCTTCTGACCTACTTTAGGTACCAGTACACATATTTTGTTAAAGACATAAAAGTGTAATATTTGGTTATGTTTGCAATATTTGGATATTGGTAAACATTGTATACTTGGAATATTTGCATTACTGTGGTCTGTAGCAGTCACCAAAGCATTTCACTGCATGTCATACTGTGACAAATAAAATTTTAATTTGAGTAGTGACCCCACACCCGTTGATCACAGGGGACGTGGCGGTTTTAAATAACCTAAGTTCACTCAGGTAAGGTGGAGCGAGATCTTTTAGAGCTTTATAGGTCAAAAGTAGTATATTGTAGTCAATCCTATATTTGATGGGTAGCCAGTGCAGTGATTGTAAGACTGGGGTGATGTGGTCAAATTTCCTAGTTCTAGTTAGAACTCTGGCTGCAGCATTCCGAACTAGCTAGAATTTACTCATGCCTCTACTAGAGCATCCAGAAAGTAATGGTTTGCAGTAATATAACCTTGATGTGATGTTGGTATGGACCAACATTTTTGCATCGTGCATTGAGATGACGTTTCTTATCTTTGCAGTATTTCTAAGGTGAGAGAATGCTATCCTAGTGATGTTATCTACATACGAATCGAAGGAGAGACCTGCATCAATGAGGACACCTAGATCCTTTACTTCTGTACTTGGTGAGATAGTTATGATGTAGTCAGACAGCTTATGTCTGGCTGCTTGTGACCCAAGTACAACAGCTTCTGTCTTATTTAGGGTTTAACAGAAGAATGTTGGTGAGCATCCACTGTCTAATGTCCTTCAGACAATTCTCTATTCTGTTCAGCTGCTGCCTCTTGTCTGGCAATGCTGATAAATACAACTGTGTGTCATAAGCATAGCAATGAAAGCTAATACTGTGTTTGGGAATGACGTGACCTAAAGGTAACATGTATGAGGAATAAAGCAACGGACCTAGGACAAAACCCTTACTCTACTTTATTATGTGAACTGATACAGATCAGTCAGATATGATCTGAACCATACAAGGGCTATTCCCTTAATCCCAACAACATTCTCTAACCTGCCAAGGAGAATAGCATGATCGATAGTTTCAAACGCTGCATTCAGGTCAAGCAAGACAAGCATCGAGATGTGTCCCTGATCAGAGGCCAACAGCAGGTTTACCACTTTAACCACTTTGTCTCAGTGCTACGATTGATATACTTAATGAATGTTGTTGTCGCTACAAAAAAGAAAATTGATATAAATGGAAGGTTGGATATTTAAAATTCGACAGCTGACTGCGATCAAGATCGGATTACCACAAAGGGGATTTTATACAAAATGCAACATGACTTAAGGACAGGTAGACAATCAGCGACCCAACAAGGAATTAGAAACAGGCAAACAGGCTTTATTGTCAATTCTGCCACATGTACAGGACATACAGAGAATTGAAATTGTGTTACAGACCCATGGTTGTTGGAAAAAGTATATAAATTATCATGCAATCATCTTTTTCTATTACTTCTGTATTTGGAATGTTAACCTCTGGCAAACACCAGCTATATTAAACATTAGCCAACATCTGTATTTGTAATGATAACATCATAACATCATTAGCTGCTTGGAAGAGAAACCGTGGAACAAGAGAAGGGTTGCAAAATAAGTTCGCGCGGGGCGAGGTGACCGAGACCTGGCGGGACCTGGGAAAACAGCGAATGGAGAACTTGCAGATGGAGAAAGGAGGAGACCATCGATCATGAGATAAACAACAGTGAAGTTCTACGAATTTCTATGTTCGGAACAAACCCAGCTGACGTCTGAATGTACCACCCAGTATTGAATAAAAGGAGGAGGCACGTCAGAAACCACAGAGCTGTTGGAGGCATGCTGTAATGTGCGTCTCTGATTGCTCTCCTTGCAAGTAAAACGGACTCAATTGCTTCGTGTCTTTCTTCTCCAGTTATTTAATAAGTGTTAGAACGAGGTATAACTCTGACATTTAATTGGTCCTTCGAGCCGGATTCCAAGACACCAAAGGATTTCCAGTGGACGGGCGGACATCAGGAAAACCTTGGCCAAGGCTGGCTCCTTAAGAGGGGTCAGGAACAGACCCCTTTGGGGACTGGTAGGCCAACCGTCGACTGGAAGTCTGGAGGTTGAAGGAATTCTATGATTGAGAGAAGGCACGGGGTAAGTTGACTTCTATTTAAATGGTATGAATGGAATGGTAACAAGAGGTTACATAAAAAGAAGTTACAAGAGGTAACTGAAGTAACAAGAGGTTACTTAAACAAACCCTGGGTATTCTAGACTCTGGCAGGTGACAGGCGGCAGTTAAGTTCCGTGGGGAGGTGCAGACTCCTCTGCCAGGTGGCAGTTAAATTCTGTGGGGAGGGCGGACTCCTCCCATAAAGGGTTAAAATCCGCGGGGAAACGGACCCCTCTGCCCGGGTAAAAGGAACGCCGGCAGCTCCTCCCCTGTAAGACAGTCTTATCACTTAAATGGCAGGGAAGTGCGGCAGGTAAAAATATGCAGGAAATGGGTATAATGGGAGACTGTTTAAAATATGGGAAGCAGAGGGTGATCGGAGGGATAGACATAACAGCCAACAAGGCTCTGTGTGTGAGATAGAGAATATCAGACTGTGTAAATTGTGAGTAAGATGTGTTTTCGTGGAGGACCGGAGTTCTGAAGAGACACTCCAGCTTCTGTGTGTGTGTGTGTGTGTGTGGTGTGTGTGTGAGTGTGTGAGAGTCTGCATGTATTGGCAGACCTAATCTTTCTCTCTCTCTCGGGTATGTGAGTGTATGTGTGGGGCCCCTCCTTCTCTCCCTCCCCCTCCTTCTCGGTCTCTCTCTCTCTCCTCCCCTCTCTCCTTGTTTGGTTTGGGACTGAACTTTTAGCAATAGAATTTGCCGTCTGGGCATCAGCCCAGCGATTTCCAGTGGGTTTCCACTTTATTCAGCCTCAAAGGAAATATGGGAATATGGGATTTTTACATTTTGAAAAAGCATGAAATAGACACCAGCATTTTGATGCATGAATTAAAAGGTAGCATTGAGATTACTACAATGTTATGGTCATAACTTGCACGGTGCCCTTTTTGTTTACTTGAACAGAGACCAAGAGCATTTAAAGAATAATGATAACAATCATTATTTTACCTGACTAAGTTTAACTGGAAAAAAACATGTTTGACACTACTGACTGGACTTTGACTAACTGAACAGATTTTTCTGTTTTATGCCTAAGTTTTGTTTATCTACAGAAATACACCTATATTCCCGGTAAAAAGGCAAGCTCCCTCAATAGGATGGAGAACGGTGCAGGAGCTGCAGGCAGTAAAGGCCGCAGTAGCACCACGAGCTCCGTGGGTACCTGACTCACACACGTTGTTGAAAATACTTACTCTGGTCGACATTAGTAATACATTTTCCTCCATTCCCAGTGACACAGACAGTCAATTTTGGTTCGCTTTCACGATATGCCTATACTAGACTTCCTCAGGGCTATTGTGAAAGCCCTACTATATATTCACAAACCATGCATGCCAGCATGTCAAAATTTCAACCACCTGAGGGAGTGGGGGGACTTTACGTTGACGATATATTGGTGGCTTCTCCAAGACTGTAAAGAAGGCACTGTGGCCCTCTTAAATTACCTAGCTAAGATGGGGCACAAAGTTAGTAAAAACAAATTGTAATTATGGAAACCACAAGTCAAATACCTAGGTCACCTCCTTAGTGCAGGTGGCAGAACTATTCTGGAAGAACGAAAGACAGCAGTCCTACAGGCGCCTAAACCAATCACTAAAAAACAAATGATGTCATTCTTGGGCTTGACCAATTACTGTAGAAGTTGGGTGCCAAATTATGCCGAAATTACTTCCCAACTCACAGCCTTAATTTACTCCAAAAACCTAAAAATGACATCATCGCTGAACTGGACATCAGAAGCAGAAAAAGCTTTTTGTGATATCAAACAGGCGCTGACCTCCAGTTTAACACTAGCCTTGCCAAACTATAGCAAGCCGTTTATACAAATGGTGGACTGTAAAGACAAGTACGTGACATCTGTTTTAAGCCAGCAACATGGAGATAAATTGAGACCAATTGCTTACTTCTCGTCTAAATTGGATAATGTTGCTTGCACATTACCACATTGTGTGAGGGCGGTCATAGCAGCGTCAATGACAGTAGAGGTAAGTGCTGGAATAGTTTTATTCCATCCATTGACCCTTAAGGTCCCACATGCAGTGGCGGCTTTGCTACTGCAAACCAACATGATCTTTTTATCCCCTGCAAGGCACCTCTCCTGCATGGCGACGTTGCTGTCACAGCCCCATCTCACCACCGAATGCTGCACCACACTGAACCCAGCCACATCGGTACCTTTGCCGGGTGACGGAGAACAACACGACTTCCAAGCACTCGCAGAACATACAGCCAAATCTAGATTAGATTTAAGTGACCAACCATTGCCTCAGGGTGAGATAGTGTTCGTTGATGGCTCTTCTAAGAAAAATGACCTGGGCAAAACACTGACGGGTTATGCTGTTGAGTACGGTATGACACCGTACTCAAAGCAGAACACTTGCCATCCTCATTTTCAGCGCAGGCCGCCGAGATTGTCGCTCTAACAGAGGCCTGTAAACTAATGAAAGGGAAAGACGTCACCATTTATATGACAGTCAATATGCATTTGCAACATTACACACATTTGCTCAGTATTGGCATAACCGGGGAATGGTTACTTCAACTGGCAAGCCAGTGACTCATGCTAAATTACTACGAGAATTGCTAAAAGCTGTGCACCTACCCGCTAAATTAGCTATATGTAAGTGTGCAGCTCACACTACTTCCAAAGACACAATTTCACTCGGTAATGCCTTTGCTGACCGCACTGCAAAGCAAGCTGCTGAAAAAAACCATACATGTTTTTGTTATTGACCAAGTCCAAATCAGTTCTCCTGACATTCTCATTGACATGCAACAACAAAGCACACCACATGAGGTAGATACGTGGGTGAAACATGGGGCTTCAATCCACGACAAGATGTACATTTGACCCCTGGGGAAACCTATCCTACCAAAGAATATGTTTAAATGGGCTGCTATATTGAGCCATGGGAAATCTCATGTCTCAACAGGAGGGATGGTAGGACTAATACAACAACATTTCACGGCATATGGGTTTAGCTCATTTTCAAAAAACTTCTGTAGAACATGTTTGATATGTGCTAAACATAATGTTCAAGGAAACTTAAGACCAAAGCGTGGCCAGTTCCCCAAGCCACAATATCCATTTCAGGTCATACACATGGATTTTATTCAACTGAACAAAAGTGAGGGGAAAGAGTACTGTTTAGTCATTATTGACGCATTCTCTAAATGGGTAGAATTATTTCCAACCAAACATCCAGACACGCTAACGGTAGCAAAAGCCTTGTGTAAAGACATTATCCCACGCTACGGAATACCAGAGTAAATATATAGCGACAACGGGACACATTTTGTGAATCAGATGGTAACCAATATTGGGAAAATGTTTCACATTAATCTAAAAACCATCCACAAAGCGCGGGGCTGGTGGAGCGAATGAATGGCACAATTAAAAACAGGTTGAAAAAATGCATGGAAAAAACGCGTCGACCATGGACTCAATGTTTAGAGCTGGTGAAACTATACATCAATATTACTAGCATGTCCAGCTTAACTCCCTATGAGACTTTGTTTGGAAGACCATATAGATTACCTTACTTAAAAAACCAATGGGAAACAGAGGAAGACGTGTCACTGGCAGACTACATGCTAGAAACGAAAAAACAGAGTAATCCTGATGATGAATTCCCTATTTCTCAGCAGGATCTTCCACTGGTGGAGCCTGGAGACTGGGTGCTCGTAAAAAGCATAAAGCGGAAGCATTGGCACTCACCGAAGTGGGAAGGGCCATACCAAATGATCCTGACGACACCAACGGCTGTTAAAAAACGGAAAGAGGAACTTGGATACATCAGTCACATTGTAAACAAGTCATTTCTGCTAACCCTGCCGACGGGAAAGGTGAGCAAAAGTCTGATAATAGGGTGGACTCAGACGTGTAGAATCTGGGTAGACCCGAAAGTCAGTGAAGAACACTTTACAGCCACCAATCCTAGAAGAGGCAGAAGGGGAAAAAAAGGTTGGCAGAAATGAAGGATTATAGACGGTATCAAAAAGCGTGCGTGGTAGTGATTTGTGTAATGATAACAATAGCAGTATAGTGGCAAGAAGATAAAGAAAGGGGTAGAGAAAAGCAGAATGGGACCAGGCCTACAACCGTGAGAGCCACATTAAAAAGAACAAGTCAAACCTATCTTCTCCAGTAAAATAACACAAGGAAATTTCACATGTATCTATATAATGGGAAGACAGAACCTACTAGGAGAAGGGACACCGAGAGATTGGTGTTATACGGTACAAAATGTGGGGACTTATTTTAACCCGCTGTCTCAAAGGGACTTATGGTGGTGGTGTGGAGGAAAAATGTTGTTCGATCAATTACCCTCAGATACTACCGGACTGTGAGCCTTAGTAACACTTTTATTACCAGTATCCATTTATCCAACAAATGTAACTAATCTGTTGTTCAAATTAAACAGCCTGGCACCTGCAGACTGGCACAGGATGAAGCGGTCAACCCTGCCCTGGGAGAAGCTAACTGATCCAACATACATAGATGCAATTGGAGTTCCCAGGGGGTGCCTGACGAATATAAAATAGCTAATCAAATAGCGGCGGGTTTGGAATCAGTCTTATGCAGGTGGTGTATGATTAACAAGAACGTAGACAGAATCAACTACATCCACTACAATGTTTAAAAATTAGGTAATTGGACACAAGACGGTTTTGAGGCCGTGCATGGGCAATTGTCAGCCACTTCCCTCATGGCATTTCAGAACAGGATCGCCTGACAATGTTTCTTGTTAAAAAGGGAGGAGTTTGCGATGCTGCTCATTCATCCTAAACAACACAGCTGCAGGAGGCAGTCTGACGTTGGCCATTGACGGGCTGCGCAACCTCAACCGGAATATGAAAGAGCATTTGGGAGTGGAATCTTCCATGTGGGATTCCTGGATGAGTGTCTTCGGGAAATACAAAGCCCTAATCCAATCTGTTTTAGTATCTGTTTTTGTTGCAATCCTGACCTTGTGTGGATGTTGTTGTGTTCCTTGTCTACGCAGTCTTGTGAACCGCCTCATTACCGCGGCCTTATCAACTAAGGAAACTGATGAAGCACAGGAATACCCGCTTTTGGAAGATTCAATAGACCTCAGCGATTTGCAGCTGTTCCAAGAATCTCTCCATGAGAATGAGAGCAACTAACCCTTTGTGTGTAAAATGTATTGCTTTGTTTATGAACTAATAGTTGAAAATCCTACAGGATTGGGGAAAGTAACATTACATGATAAACAGGAGGGAAATGTTGGAAAAAGTATATAAATTATCATGCAATCATCTTTTTCTATTACTTCTGTATTTGGAATGTTAACCTCTGGCAAACACCAGCTATATTAAATATTAGCCAACATCTGTATTTGTAATGATAACATCATAACATCATTAGCTGCTTGGAAGAGAAACCGTGGAACAAGAGAAGGGTTGCAAAATAAGTTCGCAGGGGCGAGGTGACCGAGACCTGGCGGGACCTGGGAAAACAGCAAATGGAGAACTTGCAGATGGAGAAAGGAGGAGACCATCGATCATGAGATAAACAACAGTGAAGTTCTACGAATTTCTATGTTCGGAACAAACCCAGCTGACGTCTGAATGTACCACCCAGTATTGAATAAAAGGAGGCGGCACGTCAGAAACCACAGAGCTGTTGGAGGCATGCTGTAATGTGTGTCTCTGATTGCTCTCCTTGCAAGTAAAACGGACTCAATTGCTTCGTGTCTTTCTTCTCCAGTCATTTAATAAGTGTTAGAACTCTGACAATGGTGCTTACAAGTAACATTAAATACAAACAGTAACATTAAATACAAAGGTATAAATACAATTTTAAAAACACAATATACAAAAAAGGGCACATGGTGGAGAGTGCAAACCATGTAAGCAATGTAGTAAAACAGAGCTTGTAAGTGTTAAAGTGTCAAAGTGAGGTAGTTGGGGGCTTGTGCTCTTGCTCTTCTTAGTTTGCGGAGGAAGTAGAGACGCTGCTGTGCTTTCTTGGCCAGTGCAGTGGTGTTTTCTGTGCAGGAGAGATCCTCAGTGATGTGCACACCCAGGAACTTGGTGCTGCTCACTCTCTCCACAGATGCACCGTTGATGGTCAGAGGAGCATGCTGAGTATTTCCTCTCCTGAAGTCAACAACAATCTCTTTCATCTTCTCCACATTCAGAGAGAGATTGTTGTCTCCGCACCACGTGGCCAGGCGGCTCACCTCGCTTCTGTAGTTAGACTCATTCCTGTTAGTGTCATCCGCAAACTTGATGAAGACGTTGGAGCAGTGTAACAGAGTGCAGTCATGGGTCAGCAGAGTGAAGAGAAGGTGCAAACAATTGGGTGCAATTGGGTGCCAACACAGGTGCAAACAATTGGGAATCTTGGGATGATGACACACACGAAATTCTGGCCCGGATCGCGGAACTGGGTCACCCCTCTGAAATCCATCTTCCTCTAGTCAGCAATGGATTGATTTCTCTGGGATGCTCAACGTATATTCAGGAAATATGGCATATAGAACTTATTTGGAGTCCAGTTGTGTATTATAATGTAACATTGGGCCAGTGTGGCCAAGCAACCCGAACCGCCAAGGTGCCGTCCCCACACAATCACTTTCACACACTGTTGTGTTAAGGTGGTGTATTGGACTAAGTCAAATACTATCAGGTGGAATCAGCAGATGGCTTGTAGGGGGCAGGCAGTACAGGCAAAGTAGGGAAATCCAGTGATGCCATACGATCACTCTGCACCAGGATGCTCTCTGGAAAAGATTTACCATCCACATTGGAGCCTGACTGTAATTCGTTTTTTTAACCAGGCTGAATATTGAAACTGTTTAATTTCCAGCAGTGTCTGCGTACAAGGTGGACAGCAAGTACCGCTTCTCCCTTAGAATGAAGGGATTATGGGGGATCAGTAGGTTACTAAAATATACTGGAGCATGACTAGTGTTGTCAACAGACCAGGTACTTCGGAACCAAGTTGGTACTACAAATTTAATGTTAGGGTACAAGGTTTCTGAAGTATCAGTAAACCGGTAGCTTCTTCTTTGTAAAAGCACAGAGACATGGCAGTGCTGCTGATAAGGCCACTTGTTTTTATGTTATATACTCTATATTAATTTGAATGTGGATTGAAATAAACATTGGCATTTACTTAGTTAATTGTTAGCATAAGTGTGGCTAATGCTAATGTGAGTATCAGAATAACGTTTCATGGTTAACTATTTAATGCTCTTATAGCGTTTAAAAAAGGACATAATAGCGGACTATTTTTACACACCAGAACACACCACTTGTTTGGGACACAATCTCCAGCTTGCTGTAGAGATAAACTTTCACAATAGCTTGCCAGAAAACAGGACAGATCTGTACTCTCCAGACCACAAACTCATTTATGATGAACCCACTCAATGGAATTCTTCATAAGATATGGTGGAACGTTTCCTAGAGCAGCAGCAGGTGCTGGCTGAAGACAGGAAAAAATCGTATCTGATTCCAAAAGACTCTCTAACCTGCCATTACAGTTTTAGAAACTGTTAAAGCAATCCTGGACCCACTCAGTCCCTTTTACAGATGCACTTATATATGATATATGAATGTCTAAGTCATGAACAAAGTGACTTTGATTAGCTCAGGAGATAAAGGAAAAGATAACAGAGTAGCTTTAGCATAGCTAAGGTGACCTACAGCTGCGGCTTCTTTTGACACTGCAACTTTCCTTCATCCAAGATTTAGGGAAAGGGTTTGTTTCTTGTGATGATGTGAAGCAAAGTCCCGTGGATGAGGTGAGGAAAATGGGCAATGAAGGAAGTGCATGTCAGGTCTCTGGAGAGTCGAGTAAAGTCAGGCCATTTCTCTGGCTTTTTGTTAAATCCTAGACCCTCATTTCACTTCACTTATAAAGTCCAGTTTATCAAGAGTCCCCCTGTAGACACAGACAAAGTTAAATTCACCCTAGTTAGGCTGACCTAGTTAGGGTACCGGGCCACTGTAGCACCAATATACCACATATTTAAGTATCGGTCGTACAGTGCAACCGTCTGCCGCTGCTTCTGTTGTTTTTCTCCGAGACACGGAATCAAAACACACAGACAACTGGCAGACCCCAGTGAAGAGACCAGCAAATAAATCCTGGTTCCTGCCAACTGCTAAACAAGGACATACCATGAAACAAACCAGAGGGTCACCACAGCCACCACTACAGCTTCAGGGATCTTCAAGTGGACCAGTAACATCATTATGTACACGTAATCTAGACCATGACACTGGACTACATTCTGGACTTCTCCAACCCTACAACTGTAGGACCTATTATTATATCATCCCCAACCCTGCACTGACACCATTTGCAGGTTCACTCTACCCTGGAAGGGGGTCCCTCTTTACTTTACTTTACTTATTTAGCAGACGCTTTTATCCAAAGCGACTTACAAGAGGAAGACACCAGCAATTCTGTCCTCCGTCCACTTTCACACTGCAATTTACATTTACAGCATTTATCAGACGCCCTTATCCAGAGCGACTTACAATCAGTAGTTACAGGGACAGTCTCCCTGGAGCAACTTAGGGTTAAGTGTCTTGCTCAGGGACACAATGGTAGTAAGTGGGATTCGAACCTGGGTCTTCTGGTTCATAGGCGAGTGTGTTACCCACTAGGCTACTACCACCCGCTCAGATTGTTAGGTGCTAGACGAAGAAAAATTATAATGTATTTATACATTTTCTGTATAATCACTCTCTGTATCACTCCTTCCCAAGGTTTCTTCCTTTCTTTTTTTTCTCTCTCCTAGAGTTTTTTTTTTGTGTGGAGTTTTCCTTGTGTGCAGAAGGGTCAAGTGTGGGGGGTGTCAACTGTAGGGCCTGTCAAAGCCCATTGAGACATACTGTATGTGATTTTGGGCTATATAAGAAATAAATGTTGTTGTTGTTGTTGTTCTTGCTTTCAGTACTGCAGGGTATATTTTATGCCTGAAATGCTCAAGACCGATGTTAGTGTTTCTTTCTGAACATCTGGAAAAGAATGGCAAAAAACTAATGTTTAAGAACAGTGTGTTATTCAGTCATGTTTATTAAATTATTGTATGTTATTAATAAAAATAGCTTGTTGTTTAATTCACATTTTGTGTTTGCTTTGGTACCGAAATTGAGAGAACCGTGGATTATCACTGGTATTGTTACGGAATACTGAAATTTTGCTACCGTGACAAGCATGACCATGCAAAGCTTTAAAGGTGAGAAGTAGAAAAAGTTAATATGGTATTTGTATGGTATACAAAACGATACAGTAGTTCATACCATCTTGTGCATGTGAGAACCCTGGCTGCAGAGTTTTGAACAAATTGGAGTTTATTCAGGGAAACAGCAGGGCAGCCATAAAACAGAGAGTTACAGTAGACCAGTCTAGATGCATGTACTAATTTCTCTGCATCAGAGTTGGAGAGAGACTCCAACTCCAACTGATAGAAGAAAACAAGAACAATCCTCGAATCCTATTTGACAACATTGCTAAATTAAGCAGACCTAATGATAGTTGCATAGGGTTAGGGTAGTAAGGAGCAAGCACTTTGAATCACATTTGGTCTTAATTAACTCATTCATAGCTATGTTCCTTAAAAATAGACATTATAAAACTAATAAAGTACCTTGAAAGAAAAAACCTTGATCCTGAGGTTTTAGCAAATTACAAACTGTCCAAAATCCTTTTAGCTACGCCATTTTTGTTCCAATCTGTGTGTCCTGCTTCAGTTAAGTTTATTATACCATAGAGCCTTCTTTTTGGCCCGATTCAAGAAAAGGCCATAAATGAGGGGTCAGATAGAAATGTGATATGTCATATGGGTGAGGTGAGGTGTTCTGGATAACTGTTTTTGTCATATAACTGGATTGCATTTTGTCAGACCTCTACCCTAAGACCTATTGGGACAACTTGATTGTCCCACCTGAAGGCTGATCTTAAGGTCACTGAGGCACACAAACCCCTGACCATTGCCAGGGGGGGCTATGAAATAAAAGAATCTGCATTGGATTATAACTAAAAACATTCCTTTAATTAGATGGCCTATTTCAAATTATTGCCAATATTCAAAGTCAGCTTTATTGTCAAAGTCAAAGTCAGCTTTATTGTCAATTCTGCCACATGTACAGGACATGCAGCGAATTGAAATTACGTTACTCTCAGACCCATACAAGTAACATTAAATACAAAACAGTAACATTGAATACAAAGGTATAAATACAATTTTAAAAAACACAATATACATTTTAAAAACACCATATACAAATAAGGGCACATGGTGGAGAGTGCAAACCCATGTAGTGCAACAGAGGTAAGTTTAAAGTGACAAAGTGACAAGTGAGGTAGTTGGCAGACCAAAGCTGCACAGAGGGGAGCTGCTGACATCGACTGGAGCTATAGTTGGCGGTGGAAGGAATACTTTGAGGAGCTGGGATACCTGGGTATGGACTGGCCAATCTCAGGGGGAAAAAGTTGCTGAGGTAGTCAAATAGCCACACAGCGTGCATGGTCAGTTTGTGTGTGTTAGGGTTCAGAAAGTTTGTGGAGCAGAAGAGGGGAGTGAGGGGAGTGGGGGCAGAGCCGGGAGGGAGTTGAGTTTCCTGACAGCCTGATGGGTGAAGCTGTCCTTCAGTCTGCTGGTCCTGGCCTGGAGACTCCGCAGTCTCCTCCCTGATGGCAGCAGGCTGAAGAAGGTTTGCATTGGGTTGGGATCAGCTGCTATGCCGAGGGCTTCTTGGTGAGCGAAAAATATGACTCATATGACTCAAGAAAAGCTTGCACATACACTATCTTTCCTCACGTATCTGAAAGTGAAGTAATTGTCATTTTAATACACTGTAACACAGCACACAGTGCACAGAACCTCTGCATTTAACCCATCACCCTTAGTGAGCAGTGGCAGCCATGATAGGTGCTCAGGGAGCAGTGTGTGGGGACGGTGCTTTGCTAAGTGGCACCTCAGTGATTCGGGGGTCTGATTACGGGGTTCGCTTCCTTAACCACTAGGCCACCACTGCCCCATAATACACAGGATCAGATGGCTATATGATTATTTAGTGCAACTTCAAAAAACAGTAATTCCAATAAATCCTTGAACCGTCACCTTATCGTGGTGGAGGAGTTTGAGAGCCCTAATGATCCTAGGAGCTATGTTGTCTGGGGCACTTGGTGCCCCTGGTAGGGTCTCCCATGACAAATTGGTCTTAGGTAAAGCGTGAGACAAAGAATGGTTCAGAAGACCCACAGGAGGACCCACCACAGGAGGAACATGAAGGGTCCAGTGCAATGTGGATTAGGTGGCAGACTGAGGCAGGAGCTTTGGTGGTCCGATCCCTGGACAAGGACAAGGCTTGTGGAAGAGGTTGAGCGGTACCGGCTAGATATAGTCTGATGGGGAGCTGCTGACATCGACTGGAGCTATAGTTGGGCGGTGGAAGGAATACTTTGAGGAGCTGGGATACCTGGGTATGGACTGTCCAATCTCAGGGGAAAAAGTTGCTGAGGTAGTCAATAGCCACACAGCGGCAGTTGACACCCGGGGTTCATGAGATCTGTCCTGGTATCTCATGGCTATGTATGTTGAAGAGCTATGTGGTTGACACGTCTCTGCAACATTGTGTGGACATTGGGGGCAGTTCAGGTAGAGTGGCAGGCTGGGGTGGTGGTCCCTGTTTTTAAAAAGTACCGTGTTCCAACTATAGAGGGATCACACTCCTCAGCCTCCCTGGACAGGTCTACTGGAGAGGAGGGTCCGGTCGATAGTTGAATCTCAGATTGAGGAGGAGCAATGTGGTTTTCGTCCTGGCTGTGGAAATGTGGACCAGCTCAGATTGAGGAGGAGCAATGTGGTTTTCATCCTGGCCATGGAACTGTGGACCAGCTCCCTTGCTGGGGTGATGGAGGGGGCATGGGAGTTTGCCCAACCAATGTGTCCCCAGGGGCACCCTATGGAGGGCGCTCCAGGAGTATGGGGTGTATGACCTTTTGTTAAGGGCAATTCAGTCCCTGTACCAGAGGAGCATAAGTTTGGTCCGCATAGCCGGCAGTAAGTCGGACCTGTTCCCGGTGAGGGTTGGACTCCGCCAGGGCTGTTACTGGTTCTGTTCATAACCTATATGGACAGAATTTCTAGGGGTGTCGAGTTTGGTGGCAGGAGAATCTTGTCTCTGCTTTTGCGCTTGATGTTGTCCTCCTATCTTCATCAGGCTCTGACCTTCAGCTCTTGCTGGGAAGGTTCGCAGCTGAGTGTGAAGCAGCTGGGATGAGGATCAGCACCTCCAAATCTGAGACCATGGTTCTCGACCAGAAAAGGGTGGCTTTCAAACTCCGGGGTCGGGACAGTGGTCCTGCCCCAAGTAGAGGTGTTTAAGTATCTCGGGGTCTTGTTCACGACTGAGGGAAGAAGGGACCAGGAGATTGACAGGTGGATTGGGGCAGCGTCTGCAGTGATGCGGACACTAATCCAATCTGTCGTGATGAAGGGGGAGCTGACCCAGAAAGCAAGGCCCTCAATTTACATGACGATCTACGTCCCATTCCTCACCAATGGTCATGAGCATGAGCTTTCCAAAAGAAGGAGATCGCACATACAAGCAGCCGAAATGAGTTTCCTCCATAGGGTGGCTGGCACAGCCTTAGAGATAGGGTGAGGAACTTGGACATTCGGGAGGGACTCAGAGTAGAACTGCTGCTTTGAAAGGAGCCAGTTGAGGAGGTTTGGGCATCTGGTCAGGATGCCTCCTGGACGCCTCCATGGGAAGGTGTTTCGGGCATGTCCTGCCGGCAGGAGGCCTCCGGGTCGACCCAGGACATGCTGGACAAATTATATCTCCAATCTGGTCTGGGAACATCATGGGGTCTTGCCGGAGGATCTGGTGGAGGTGGCTAAGGAGAGGGCTGTCTGGGATTCCTTACTTGGAATGCTGGCCCCGCGACCCGGACGCGGATAATCGGAGGAAAACGAAGACAAATACAAAGTCCACCAAGACATTATGGACTGTAATGACCTCATTAAAAGTCCAAATTTCACAAAGCCACTGCTCTTCAGATTAACTTTAATCATGTTACCCTGGATTTTATAAATTTTCCTTGCACAGATACAGTCTATGATGAAAGTAACTACCAGGGTTTTGGGTGGGCTTACCAGCAGGCAGTTGGATAGACCACTCTGCCTGCTGCCTGAACTGTCATCTTGGAGTAATGGTTCATCAAGGAGGCTTAAAATTCTGACCTTAACTGTATGTTAATCACTCATGATAAGAGCTTCTAGAGTCCTTGGGCATATAGCCATTATTTTGTTTACATTATTATTCTGGCACAGAGTGACACCAGTTCCTTTGTGTGTGCTTGATCCTGAGTGGAGAGAATAGAGAGCTGTTGTTTCTTTTCATTGAGAGAGCAGTAAAGCAATATTGGTGGATCTGTGTGTAACAAGCTGGTTAAAGATTTAAAAGAAATAAATGAATAGAATAAAATGCTCAGCTTCCTGTGTCTGCTGACTTTCTGTTCACTACAGCATCCTGATTTCAGCTTTGTGCTGACCATCTGCAATCAGCAGAGGCCCCCAAGAAGGTCTTCACACATCTTTTCTTTATCTTATCTTGGTGTTTTGCACCAAGAATAAACATGCTTCTGAAATGTTTTAACCTTTATAACCCCACACTGACTCGCTTTGTTTTCGTTGTGCATGTATTGAGATGTATTGACAAAGTTCTGTAGATGCAGAACGAAATGTCTCTACCATAAAAAAAAGGGGTCCAGTTGCCATGACTCAACTTTCTGACAAATTCACCTGGATAACTGAGAACGGACTGCCTTACGTTCCTGTGGTTTGCAAAGAATTCTTTCAGTTTTGTGATAGACTCAAAAATGCTTAAAACTACTCAGAGCATATCAGTGCAAATATATGTATGTGTGTGTGTGTGTGTATATAAAATTTCATCAGCGAGAGCAAACCAGGCCACTTTCATCTGAGCCAGCTCATCTTCATAAATAATCCATTCCTCCTTTTACTTTCTCCCTCCTCTGCTAGATTATGGTAGTCAATAATGCATATGCTAACTTGCAATTTTCATTCTGTTGCAGACTGAGAAAATGGTTGTCAAGTAGGTTGTGACAAGCAATATTAACAATATTTTGTTTTAGTATGCTAACTACTTTCTGTAGTGCCTGTCTCTAAGACAATTATTTTGATGTCCTTGTCCTATGTTTAGTGCCAGCCAAGTCTTCATTCCATTCCATTGTTGCACCAGACTGGGAATCCAAACCCTTAGGCACTTATTACAGACCTTAGAGCAGCAACTTTTTGGATAGCCATGTAAGGGCCTGTAGAAGCCAATGCTTTCTTTTTATAGGAGTGTATGAGATAAGATTGTGTCATACATAAGTGTGTAATGAGATGAACTGCTGTCCAGGGTTCTGTTAATCCAGAACCTCACAGTGAAGTCCAAGAACAATGGTGAGTAAAGGAAAGCTTTCTTTTAAAGCATTACCATTACTTTTTAAAGCTTAATATCAAAATATTTTTTCATCTATTTAGACATTGAAAAATTTTTGTTATACTTATCATAGCCTGTAATCAAACATTTTGGTAAAATAATTTGACTTTCTCCAGGCCAGCAAGAAAGCAGCTGCCAAGAGAGGAAAGAATGCCCAGAGAGGCTCATCAAATGTGTTCTCCATGTTTGAGCAGTCACAGATCCAAGAGTTTAAAGAGGTACTGCATATTGCAATGCTATTACATTATTTCATACCAGTAGTATGTAAGTACGTATATAATTTATATCAGTAGTATTGGCAGTTTCTAAGATTTATTGTCATATGTACAGAGTACAGTGTACAAGGTACAATGAAATTATTAGTAGAATACTGCTTCACAGCCTAGAACATTAACAGTGCAATAGACAGTAATGGGTGTTTACTGTGATTTACTCAATTCTGTCAGGCTTTTGGATGCATTGACCAAGACCGAGATGGTGTCATTAAAAAACAGGACCTGAAGGAAACCTATGCACAACTTGGTAATTTTTCTTTTGTTTATTAATTAGCATTTGCTCATTAACTCTAATATCATTACCAAAGCAGTCATATTAATAAAAAACTTATGTAATTAAAATTAACTTATTGCCAAGTAATTCTTTCAACAGCTTCATAAAATGTATATTTTAATATCAATATTTAAAAACTATATTATACATTCATCATGTCTTCTTTACTGTATTTGGCTTTTTGATAGCATTTTTAAAATCATGAGTAGTGGTGTCTGTTTTAATGGAATTGTTACATGTTTAGGCTAAAACATAATTCCTATTATAGGCAATGCTAATATCTTTTTTTATGCATTGAAAATTTTACTCACCTTCTTGGTTCATTGGACCAGAGGTCTTATGTTGGCTGGTACATGTGTCAAAATGGCTTTAATGCAAACACAGCCAGTCAGTCACAGTTGGTCACTTTTGTCCATTTAAAAAATTTATGTACTATGAGAGCTGGATCATTGGTTGTCAGACATTTTCTTAATGAGATATAGACTATTGGTCTGAAGTTTTGTAACAATTATATATTTCATGAAGTTCAATACGCAGAAATTAAGGCATAGAACAAATAAACAATGTTACAACTAAAAGAAACCAATGGTATTCATTTATAAACCAAAATGTAATCTAAACTGTTCTTCCCACTTGCAGAAGTTTGTTTTGCTATTCCAGTTCATCTCAAACCAGCTCAGGTCTGGAGACTGTGCTTGCCACTCCATGTTTTCAAGCTTGCCAACTTGTCCTTTTTCCATAAATTAGTCTTGGCATAGTTTGGACTTATGCTTTGGGTCATTATCCTGCTGTAGGAGGAACTAGTTATACCAGCACTTTGCTACATAAGTATTGTTATGTATTGTTATGTATTGTGCTGTAGTATTGTTTTGAATCATGTGTCAGTGTCAGTCAGCAACACTGGATCCACTAAAAAGAAGCCCTAGATCATCAGACGTCCTCCTCCATGTTTGACAGTTGATGTCACACACTGAGGAACCATTCTTTTGCTTACTCAAAGTAGGGCTGCACAATTAATCTAATTTTAATCACGATTTTGGCTGCCACGATTAAATTAAGATTGTCGGCAATATTTACATTTAAATAGCTAATCACCAGGGGGCAAACGAAAGCATAGGCTGAGCAGCAATCTCAAATTGTAACACATTGAGACATGTGTGGCTCCGCGGGCACCAGCAAGAAATACGCAGAATTTACGCAGAAATCCCTCATTTGGGGTTGGAAAATGTTGGCAACACTAAAAGATATATACACTATAGGTAAATAAACTAAATGTTGCATTCAGCCTCTCAGCATGCGCCAGTATTTGTATGAGAAGCATGATTGAATGAGCTTGGAACCCCATGAGCGAAAATGTTGGACTTTTTTTTATGCAACGAGCAAACAAAGAATCAATGTATAACATTTTATGAGTAAGATTTTTTTGATCATCATGTTAAAAAAGTTTGTGTTCACCAAATAATGTTATTGATGTTACAGACCATCTGTCTTCCCACCCCCACCCTATAGATAAGGCACCTCTATATATTGAATCATTTACATGAGTGTTGTGTGATATGATTACCACACACAAAGTTGTAAATTAATTTTAAGTTTGTACTTGACTGCTTGTACTTACCATTTACGCACTTACAGCTGAATGCCATAAGAAAAGAACACTTATGTACATAATACGCTCATGTATTAATTAATTATTAGTATTTTAGTTGTTCTTTAGACACCAATGTGTCAATTACCTTAAACTTATGTATTTTTCTAAAATAAAAACTATTCACAAGATGTTCTTGTGAACGTGTGTCTATATTTCACCATGTGGCACAATAGAATTCTCTAATCTATGCCTGTAAAAATCTCTGTCTTTCATATATTTTGTGTGTGTGTGTGTGTGTGTGTGTTTGGGGGGTTGGGCAATTTCAGGGAAGTTAAATGTGAGTGATGAAGAGCTGGAGGCCATGCTGGCAGAGGGGAAGGGCCCAATAAATTTTACAGTGTTCCTAACTTTGTTTGGAGAGAAGCTCAATGGTAAGGATAATAATAGATCTAAATGCAGGTAATGCATGAATTATTTGGTCTGTATTACAATGTGTTTGCTTGTGTTATTAGGAACTGACCCAGAGGAAAATATCTTGGCTGCTTTCAAACTATTCGATCCAAGTGGCACAGGATTTGTCAATAAGGATGAGTGAGTTACCAGCACAAATATTGTGAGGATTCTAGTGCCCATTTATTATATGTGTGTGCTCCTCTCTAAATAGGTTCAAAAGGCTTTTAATGAACCAAGCTGACAAATTCTCAGCAGATGAGGTTGGTACGTTTATATTATATGGGCAGTCACATTTTACATTTTGTATTTAAAGAAATCTAATTACTCTGTTTTAACTGTTCAGGTGGACCAAGCTTTTGCTGTGGCACCTATTGACGTGAGCGGCAATATTGATTATAAATCCCTGTGCTACATAATCACCCATGGAGATGAGAAGGAAGAATCATGAAATACTTTAATAAAGCTTATATATAGCAAATAAATGCTTTAGAATTCTATATGCATTTTGTGACATAAGCATTTTGTTCATGTGACATTAAAATATTAAAAGTGAAAGTGAAGTGATTGTAATTTGGAAACACAGCACAGCACACGGTGCATACAACAAAATGTGTCCTCTGCATTTAACCCATCATCTCTTGTGAGCAGTGGGCAGCCATAATATGCACCCGGAGAGCACTGTATAAGGACGGTGCTTTGCTCAGTGGCACCTCAGGGGCACCTTGGCGGTTCGGGATTCGGTGGTTTGGCAATCTTATTATAACTAGTGCATTTCCTTACCTGCTAGGCCAACCACTGCCCCCCATGACCACTGCCAAACAACAGCACCCCAGTATAATATAAAAGATTGTAGCTCAGTGCACTCAAAAATGATTTGTTGTGTTAACTTAATTCAATAATGACACCTATTTCCACATATTTGAATTATACTATTTGAAACTAAGGCAGGCGAATAGAAGGGTCATCACCAAGGCCAACACTGCAAATTGTTCTTTGCTCACCAAGATTTAAAATCTTAGATCTAGAAATATGAGATTAATTATCTTATTTTTAGTGTTATCTTCTAGTTTAGTATCTTGGAATTCATTGCATATTCTTAAATTAAGAATGAACATGTCTCTATTGCCTTAGTTAGTCAGAAAATCTTAAAACTGAATAATTTACTGGTAAAACAAGCTAAATTAGACACAATTATCTTTCACACAAGTTAAAAACTTGTTTTAAGATTCTGTGACACAAACTCAAGTTTAATTGCTTGGATTAAGAATCACACAAATGGCACATATTTTTAAAAAAAATCAGTTTTTCACATATAGGACTCTAGCTTCTTAAAAATTTAGTTACACATTCTTTAAGTACATCATAAAAAAAGGGACATTTAATTAACTGTAAAGGGCGCATGCCAGTGGCTCATCAGCCCCGCTCCTGCATCTAAGTACTTTGGGGCATGACCATTTGTAGAAAGTCACGCCCCAGGAGGAGGAGGTGAGTGCAGTGACCCTTGTGTGCTGACATCACTGCACTCACCTCCTCCTCCTGGGGCGTGACTTTCCACAAATGGTCACGCCCCCATGTCTATGTGCAAAAATATCATTAACATTATATTTCATTGGCACAAAAAACCTTTCTTTAAAACTAACAGGAAAGTAAGATGTGTAATCAATAAGCTCATGCAGTAACTCGGTTGCCTGGGCAAGAATGGGCACTGTCACTTCATAAGCCAACTATTTTTTATCAAAATTGAAAGTTTCATAACGCTGATATTCAAAAGCCACTAAAGAGGAATCATTTACAAAGATATCCTTTATCAGTCCAAACACAGGTAATGTACCACTCACATCTGAGATAATCATAGACTTCCCACTAAAGTATCCCGCCTGATTCTATGCCTCTGATTGGTTAAATGTAAGTGTTGAAAAAACTGATAACACCATTCTGTTTCATCGTACGGAGGACGATGAGTCAGTAATCAGAGGGAGCCGTAGGGGAGGGGTGAGCGAAGCTTATAAAGAAGGAGCAGAAGCAGAAGGGGCGATGAATTTGCCTCACACATATATCCACATTTAGACAAATTGGAAAATCCCCCTGCTTATGACCCTAACGGTAGCACTCCCACACCAAATACTATATCTCGGGGGAGAGTACAAAATTGGTCTAAAAAATGGGGTGAAGTGTTTGACAATTCCTCCGAACCGCAAAAATTGGCAGTAACTGAAGCTAATCAATATCCCCTTATAGAGGTGGCCAACCCTAATGTGGACTCAGGTGAACAATCTACAACCCTCTTGGTATATCGGACCTGGACGCAGGACGATATAAAAGAGTGGTGGAGGGCGTCACTTCCTATAAGGAGGATATGCAAAAATTCGAAGAAGATATGGAAGGAATAAGACATTCTTATCACTTAAATGGGAGAGAGGTACAGCAGATATATATGCAAGCAATGGGACACGATTGGCACCATGTAAAAGGTAACTGGTCTCCTTTAAGGGTTACAGGAGACCTTCTAAAACACGTTGACACAGAATTGAGAAATAAAACAATGAGTTATTGGGAAGAATACGGGAAAGGTACAGAAAGAGAGCAAATTACACTGAAATTGGGAGAGTTAAACAAGAGGAGAATGAGAAGTTTTGAGGATTATAAACTAAGAATGGAAGCTGTTTTTAAACTGCATAGCGGTCTTAGAGATGACGGGGCTGATGGGGGTGTGTACCATCAGCAATTAAAAAATGCTTTGCATAATGGATCAAAAGACTGTGTGCGCAGTTGGGTAGAAAAACATATGATAGGAATGCCCACTAGGAGCTTGGATGAGTACATTGATCACGCCGTTCACATCGACAAATTAATAAGAACTAAAAAAGTAAAAGATAAACTTACAAAGAAACCGGACACCTTTTGGGGAAGTATCGGGACTGACGCGGAAACATTTTACTAGGACAGCCGAGGCAGAGGGAGACAGAGAGGACACTTCCAAAAGGGCAGAGTAGGAAGGAGAGGAGGTATCCAGGGACGAGGGTGGACACTACGTGGCCAATGGGGAGCAGGCTGCTGGTCTTGCGGGAAGCCTGGGCATATGCAGGGAGCCTGTCGTTCAGGGCCAAAAGATAACACAGCATGACTGGAGCAGAAACTGCATGGGCCAAAGTACACAGAGGATGAAACTCATGTGAAACTCATTTAAATCAAGAAAGACTAGAAATAGTCTTAATGGTAAATGGGAAAGAAATCACATTCCTCTGTGACTCTGGAGCATGCAGAACTACATGTAAGGAACACATACCCTATAGTGAACTAAGTGATGAGGTAGTAATTGTACGATCAGCTAATGGGGGTAAAACTGTAGTCACTGTTTCTAAACCAGTTTGGGTAAGAGATCCTAAAGGTATATCATGCAAAATGTCCATCCTTTTTATGCCAGAATGTCCTGTTAATTTGTTGGGAAGAGATGGCTTACTCAATCTAGGTTTGGCGCTCGTCTCCACTCCTGAGGGGAGACTGGTCATCAAACGCAGAGCCGAGCTACAACGAGGTGACCTTTTCCCCCTAGAAGGAAGAAGCGTTCCAAATTTTTACTACACACTCGACAAGAACCTCATAAGGTGGGAACTGAATTGCTAAAGGTAGTGGGACACTGTCAACCAATCATGACAGGTGTGGAACCCATGCCCTCTGATGAACTACACATCACCATGTGGTACAAAAACACTCCTGGGCCTGATCCAACATATGAAAACAAACTGTCACAACTCACCCCAACAACCATAACAATTTCTTGTGTTTACTCGGACGGGCAAGGTAACGTGGTGGCAGAGGTCACCTTACCTACCCCGCTCAGAGCCATGCTCCGGGGATGGTACCCACCTCACATCTCATTGTATAAAAACAAGGAGAGGAGTTGGAAGTCGTTGGGTAACATAGTTCAAGAAGGTGACAGTGCAACGGATTGGATAGACATGGGCGACAAATTGCAACATAGCGCTCACACAGGCTTGACCAGGAAATGGCTGTATTGGACAATACAGACCAAGGCTGGAGTACATATGAACTCCAGACACCAGTGACATCTTCTACTAACTGAAGATGAATATAGATGGGGGAAGTCAAATACTACTCTATGTTGACGATATATTAGTGGCTTCTCCGAGTCTAGAAGTATGCAAAGAAGACACTGTGGCCCTTTTTAAACACCTAGCTCAGGAGGGGCTGTCACGTCCATGCGGGCATGACGCGGCGGGTGAACGGAGAGGACGAAGAGTGACGAGGAATGAAGGACGCTTTCACCTGACATCACGGAACAGGGGTTTAATTAGTGAATCACAGGACAGGGGAGACATCCGAGACGAAGACACTGGTGAACATGGAACATAACTTCAAAGACCTGACAGCGGACAGAAACGAACAGCGCAGCTTTATACAATTAACACAGGTGAAAACGATTAGGGAACATTACACAGGACAACAATGAAACTCCGGTCCGGATCCTGATCCTGACCCGGACCGGAGTAACCCCCATTTCGGACCGGATCCTGACAGGGGCACAAAGTCAGTAAAAACAAACTGCAATTATGGAAACCACAGGTCAAATATCTAGGCCACCACCTTAGTGCAGGTGGCAGAACTATTCTAGAAGAACGAAAAACAGCAGTCCTACAGGCGCCAAAACCAATTACTAAGAAACAAATGATGTGATTCTTAGGCTTGACCAATTATTGTAGAAGTTGGGTTCCAAACTACGCGGAAATCACTTCCCCACTCACAGCTTTAATTTACTCTGAAGACCTAAAAATGACATCACCACTGAACTGGACGTCAGATGCAGAGAAAGCTTTTTGTGATATTAAACAAGCAGACCCTTACTCTGCTGGATGACTTTCTGCTTGAAAACGGTAGGCCATCTAGAGTAAAACGTATATCAGTTGAGTATATGAACCTATGAAAAGGATATAAAAAAATGTTGCCACTATACACTGCAAAAACTTGGAAGCAACCTCTTCTCCGAATTCCAGGATGAAGTCTTGATCAATCTAAACAAATGGAAAAACAGCTTAGAACAATGCAACAAGGTGTCATTTAGAAAGCTTGCTAACGCACAAAACGGGATCTGAAATCGGCGTAAGTAACTTTCTTTGCCAAGTTTTGATTTATTCAAAAAACTATTTGTGTAAAAATAAGAGTTACCAAGCCTTTGATGTCTTTGAAGCGAGGAAATTCTGTCAAGACATCAGATGATCTTATTTCATCCAGGACCATCTTGGGACGGTAGTCAAACGTCATCTTCATCTTGTTCTTGATCGGAAGAATATTTCATGAAGGAAATGGCCTCCTTGATGAGGTGCTCTTCCTTTGGATAGTTTTAAGCCTCCATGCTAGGTAACCACTGCCACTCTCCCCATCATAGAAATGTTCCTTTAAATTAGAACAGGTTAACTTAGTGTTAGAAAGATAGCATTACAGTCAAAAGCCAAAGATAATTAAAATAACTTATGTGTTCTAAATTATTTAAAGATTGGTCTAACATATCCATTTTTGGAATACGGATCCCGCAGGTTTGGGAAAATTTCAATGATGCCTTGAGCGTATAGCTCTCTCACACGCTGTGGTGGTGCTGTCCTGAGAGGAATAAGAGCGACATATTTATTTGATGTGTAAAAATAACTTCCAAAGCATAATACATTTCTCTATAAATATTGATTTTAATAAAAAATAAAGTTATCCATGCATTTCAGTCATGTCTGCAGCAAGAATGTTAACTAGCTTTCGCCGTGAGGAGTCTCTCAGGCTGTGGGTCCGAATATATTCCCTAATAAGTTGATCTCCACCTGGTTTCTTGCTCATAGCAGATTCAACCAACTGTTATTTGTTATTACAAACAGACATTTGTTATTACAAATCCTATTCGTAATTTTTTTATCATGTTAGCAAAAGCTTACATCCAACCTTTTTTGAAGCTGTCCATTGTACTTTCATCCGTTTTCTGGGAGGACTTTGATTTTCATCGTGGACAGGATCATCAGAGCTGCACTGCACAACTTCCAGGATGATTGTTTCATCAGACTCGCTCTGTGAAAGCGGTGATGCTGAATCTGTTACAGTTTCATTTACTTGAGAAAATGATGCTTCCCGATTGCAGTCAGATGACAGTGATCCTTGAGAACTAAGTTCTCTGAGACTCCAGAACTGACAAGAGAGAGAAGCAAAAATAAATTTTCACTGGTTGTCACCCAAAAGTCTTAGGGTACTTTGGTCATAATCTGCATGCAGTGTTTTTTTAAAAAGAAATAAGAATAGAGAAATATCTAATTTACCATTGCCAAATGTGATGGTGAATATACCAGTTGTGGGCTGCTGCACAAGCTCCTCAAATATTTCTGCATCCACCTCAGTTCCTGTCTCATCAAAAACTCTGATGTCCTCATCGATAGGTGAAATTGAGAACTTCACCAAAGCTTACAGAAAAATACAATGAATTTGTAAGTCTAAAATATTTAAACTACAATATTTAACCTACTGCCCAGCCGCACAAAATCGCCTAAAACATGTAAAACAGGTGTACCCAAAATAAATTGCATGCTGTTCTTGAACCATTTGGAGTATATGCATTGTTTTGGTCTCTTTTGAACGGAGATACTCCTCAGTTGTCAGAATCACTGTATGTCAACTTTAAACACACTAAAAAAGAGAAAAAAAATCATTTGCGCACTTGTGTCACACATGACAAATTCTTTCACCAGTTTTCTTTGGGATAACTAAAGATGCTGACTTTTAGGGGCAACACTGGATCAAATCCTCTTTAACAAATGTTTGCAATAACGAGTTAGTGATGGCTTACCAGCTTTCAAGAATTCTTCCATGTTTGGCTCAACAATCTTCACATATGTCTGTTCCTTATCGATTTTTGTTGTAATTAGCATGATGGCATTTAATTAGCATGATGGCATTTTTGAACTAAAATTATGAGTTTAAAAAACAAATGTAATTTGTTTTTTGAACTCATTTTGAGTTATCAACGTCTGAAAGCACAGTGGCAAATTTAATGCAGTAGTAGTGTTAATTTCGTCACCTATTTTTAATTTAGTCTTAAATGCTAAATAGGATAGCATATTGAATGTTTAAGATAGCTAAGAGGAATGTTATTTTAATAAGTTGCTTAGTCGATAACAGAAATGAAAATTGCAAATTAAGGAAGCTTACCGTGTTTCTTCAAGCGAGATGGACAGTTGCCGCTGAGAAAATTCTGCACGGCCTGCCAAGAAGACGGTGGTGGGCGGAGCTTTCGGTGGGAAATTTATTCAACACTGGATTGTTGAATAAATTTTACTCCGAGAGAGTAAAATGTCTTTACACTGTGAAGAGTTATTTTTAAAAAATATATTTTAACTCTGAAAATTAACACCAACACTTCATTTTACACTCACTATTGTTGAATTGACTCTTTTAGAGTTCCCATACTCTAACACTGCTTTTTTGACTCTTGTGATTTTACTGTGTATAAAGACAGATCATATACATTATACAGAACACTTGGAATTTTCTATGGTCTAAAGGTAAAGTTATGTGTGCTGTTTACAGTTTTTTTGTGTTACAAATAAATACTGATACAAGGTAAAGATTTTTTTTTATTCTATCATGTATCTCCAACTTTATCTCCAAGTTATATTTTCCAACCATAAAGCTGGTATCCGTTAACGCAACTGTAAAAATTAAAAATAAATCTCTATCCGTTTTATTAATTTTACAGCCGCTAATATTGATGACAGGGTTTTGAGAACCCTCAGCCGTGATGACCTGAAGGATCTCTTTCCTGGCCCTGAAAATTTTCTCAGGCAGAAGAAGCTGTGGGATGTCATCAGTCCACAGGTAAATATACTACATTCCAAAATAGCTTAGGGGATTGTCATCAGACGTGTTCCTTGTTTTTAATATATATAATGAATTATATATATATACACACACACACACACACACACACACACATATATATATAGATATATAAAATTCATTATATATATTAAAAGATAGATAGATAAAAACTTTTTTAATTGTCCCCACAATTTCAATAGTTTGAAAATGCTGCAGACCATGACACCAACAGCTGTAGTGGAAATAGGATTATACCTTCAGCAAGTGCTGTACCACCATGCCAGCCTCAGACCTCCACTCCCATACATGAAACCACTGCCAAAACAGTGAAACTGCCAGACCAGCCAGAGTATGTGTTGTACACAGATTCGGAGTTAAACATGGTTCGCAGCCAGTATTTTGCATTGCTCCGCAATCGAAAGAGCTAAGTTGCAGACTTATAAGAAACACGGTCACCAGCATGGTTGCAATCCTGCGTGCTAGTCCCCTGGGAAAAGTAGTGACATACCCCTCCAAACATGAACTGAGAGCAATGTCACAGAATATTGTTGACTATTATCCAATGTTACGGGATGCTGGAGATCTGCCATATGTAAGCATTATGTATTTTAAAGCCTAGTATGTGTGATGCGGAGTAAAAAAAACCATATCATTCTGTTATTATTTTGTTATCACAGCAGACCATATACTCCAAAATTTACAAACGAGTCCAAAATATTAAGTCCCCAAGGAAGAGCAGGGCCCCATGCCACAACGAGGAGTTGCAAAGATGATTCGCTTTGAGACAAGCAGAGAAGATGAGACAGATGGTGATACTAGTTCTTCATCTGCTTCACATGTAATTTGTAACGATGACCTCAGCGGTGACAACCTTAGTCCAGGTATATGCTAAAAGTGGTAAAATTAAGTTGTTGTGCCATAGTCCTACATAGAGTTGCAAAGGGGCGGAAAATTTCCAGTAAATTTCCGAAAAGTTTTCGGTAAATTTCCATGGTAAGTTAAGCTTGGGAATTTTGGAAATTAATGGGAATTAAGGAGAACTAACTGGGAATATATTATTTCCAAGCATAAATATAAACAGAAATCATAAGAAAACCTCCATGCAAAATGTTTTCAACAGATATTTCAACAGATTTATTTGTAAGTACAGTAGAATAAAACACGTTTCAATAACTTGTTTCATGGATGAATAAAAACAGAAATGTTGAGTTCAATATTACCATCCCCTAACCCCGCTCATTCAAAAATGCCCCCTGTTCAAAAATCTCCACAAAGTCCCATTCAAAAGGTTAAATGAAAAATGCCACTTATCCTCCAAAATGTCCTATTAAACATGCAAATCTTCCTTCAAGCAATCCTCTTTTCTCATTTTTGCTCAGTCAATAGACTCTTCCTGGACCTCATCATCATCCAACAACATGTCCACTTCCTCAGCATCCAACTCTGAGTCTTCCTCTTCAGTGTCACTTTCCATCCTTATTGAGGATGGCTCTGTGTCAGGCTCAAAGAGCCGTAGGTTTGCCCGAATGCCGACCAGCTTTTCACGTTTGTGAGCCTGTTGCGAACCTTTGTGTGGGTGTTCCCAAACGGTGACCAGTTGCGCTCGGAGGCGGCTGATGATGGTGGGATTTGGAGGAGGATGGAAGCTACAGGTGCAAGGGCCTCAGATTCACATTGTCCCTTCCACCAGGTGGCTGCAGATATGTGCTGGCATGACTGCCATATTCCATCCCCTTTCCAAAGGCCTTGCTTTGTTCGATACTTTGCCAAACTGCCTAGAACTTTGCCTTTATCGAGACCCAGGTGGTCAGACATGGCTGTAATGACCGCATAGGCACCATTGATCTCTTCCCCAGAAAGTATGCCCTTGTCATATTTGGTGTCCAGCATGTATGCTGCTGCATGCACTGGCTTCATGCAGAACTCCCTCCGCTGTTCCAATGACTTGACCACAGCCGTTTCCTCTGCTTTCAGTAGTAGGGAAGTGGGCAGAATTGTCTGGATTTCTTCTTTGAGTTCTGCAAAAAGGCACTGGACATCTGACAAGATGGCACCATCCCCCTCTATCTTCGCTATTGCTGCTGCAATAGGTTTGAGGATTTTCTGACTGCTAGATACTCTTTCCCACCAACCTACCTCTCTTGTTAAGTCCACAGGCTCAAATGTGTGCCTTCAATGCTCTTTGTCCTTCAGGCTCAAAAGTGTGGTCCATGTGTACATGTGATGGAGGCATGCACAGTGCCAGTAGGTGGTCTCAATAGCCATGCAGCAAGCATGTGCTCTGTACATGTGATTAAGGAATGGCATGGATATTCAAGTGTATTTGAATTGCATTTGTTTGTTTTTGTCAATATTATGCTAAAATATACTTTGCTCAAATATATTTAAGTTCCCTAAGAAGAGCCAACCTTCAATTTTGAAAATTCCCAGTTTATTCCCATAAATTCCCGTTAATTCCTGTTTATTCCCATTAATTCCCGTTTATTCCAATGGAAAGTTTCCATCTTTGAAAATTCTGGGAAAAGTCCTACATAGCCTACATAGCCTTTATTCGTATGCACCCTATACAGCTATGTGTATTGCAAGGGATATTAAACTTGTGATTCTCTGAATGTTTTGCTGACAGTTGTCGTAATGTCCTTACTTAAGTTAATTTGACCCATCATTCCAGGGTCACACAATTAAAAGATGCATTTACCCTTAAAGGATTCTGCTTATTCCTCTACAGGAATCGAACCAGCAACCCTTTGTTCACAGGGTTGATTCCCAAACCGTTGAGTGTCCTTTATACATGGCATTTTCCATTTGAATAAAGAGGCACAAAACCCGTATGCAAAATGCAATTCTGTGAATTGTTATTCTATTTATTGTACAAAATATTTTGAAATGATTTAAGGATTGCATCAGCACTATGCTCATTGAATTGCCAATTGCAAAATGCATGGCCATTTGAATTTGAATAAAGAGGCACAAAACCCATATACGAAATGCAATTCAGTGAATTGTTAGTCTATTTATTATTCAAAATGTTTTGAAATGAATTAAGGATTGCATCAGCACTTTGCACATTGAATTACCAGTTGCAAAATGTAATTTCAAATGACATGCTCTGATTGAATATTGAATTGGCAATTGCAAAATGAATTGCCATTTGAAGTTTTTGTGCTTACAATCTTCCATTATCCTGTGTAAAACCATTTTGCTGTGTAGAATCAATGTGCAGATAAATCGGCTGTGATGATGTTTTCTTGAAACGCTTATAATCCATATTCAACTGTATGTCCTTGTCATTTGATTGTAGCCAAAGGAGGATCCATCTCTTTACGGCCTCTCTCTACCCCGGTGTTGATCTTTGATGGAACAACCTGCATCCTTGCTGTAGGAAATGTACCTGTGAGCACTTTAAAAACGGACGATTTCTTTGATGGAATGTTAATGTTAATGGCATACTACTACACTTTGCACCTGACATACCCAAAATGTATTGCAACCCTTCTCTCAGTCATTCAGACAGAGGTTCTAGGCGATGCCATCCATGATCGAGATGCCACAGGCTCATATAAGAAAGCAATCACTGAGTGGAAATCCTTTACTGAGAAATAGATGCACAAATGTATATAATGTCAGGTTTCTTGGTGTGGTTATCTTCCTGTTTTGACTGTCAGTCATTTGTTGCCATACACCTGTACCTGACTTTTGAAAGCTAGAACAAGTTCTTCTTTGTCCTCTAGTAAGGTTTTGTGGCATTTCATGTAGAAATATTTGCCTTTATTGGTTCAACTGTAAAATCTCTCTCACGCCCTCTCTCTCTCAAAAGTTGTTGTGATCAATAAATAATGGAAAATTCACTTGCAGTCCTGGTTGTGATTTAATGTGGTTTTCTAGTTTTAAGAAATATGGTCTAATATGAGTAGTATTATCTTAAATATGGATTTTAACATACTTATTTTTAAATGAACTGACTTGTAGTATTATCTTAAATATGGATTTTAACATACTTATTTTTAAATGAACTGACTTGTTTCAAGTAACAGCATAAATATATTTCACTAGAATTAAGTCCCACCTAAATAATGATTTGGGAATTATTTTAACCGTATAGAAGTAAGAATCATTTGCTAATATTTAGGGGGGAAATTAGGGGGAATTTTACTAGCACAATTACTGTGCTAGTAAAAGTCTGATCTCAAGTAATCTATGATCTAAAACATAGTGATCTAAAAACATTTTCATCTTATCAGAGCATTTTTATTTCTAGACTAATATAATTTCACTAGTATTAAGTCATTTTCACCTTAAACTTAGTGTTAATTTCTTATATTTGTCTTAATCATTTTTCAGTGAAGGTGATGTTCCTCATCAACCATATGGAGTCTTCAGTCTTACATTTGTTCATTTTCTTCCTCCATACACCAATTTGAAACCACTTGTCACACCCTGAATATCCATTATATGCCATACTCTAGTTGGAATATCACAAATAAAGGAAGAGACCTGTACTTTAAATTTCCTGGCATTATGTATAATGCCATCAGAAAATATAGTCTTAAGAAAGCATAGTCTTAAGAAACAAATGGAGACATGGTGTGATCACATTTAGGGAATGCAAGAATAGGCCAAAATTTGAAGTTTGGAACTTCTAACCCATGTACCCTCTTAGAAATTTGTTAAATCTTGTTTTAATTTAGCGATCATTCTGGCTATGTTAGAGCTGGTACCATGGATTTTTGAAATCAAGTGTTTGAAATTGAAATATTTAATTTTTTTTTCATAAATCACTTAATCAACTTGAGCCCTTTACAAAATGATCAAACATTCAGTTGTTATTCTGGATTTTCCCCCTTAAATGCCAGTTTAATGATTTGAATGAATCATTATTTATTAAAAAAATAATAATTGGGTCTGTCAGGAAGACAGACCATTTATTATTGTGCTGAGAATGGCAAAAAAGAACATTAAAGAACATTAAAGACCGCCACGCGAAGACCGTCAAACGTAAAGAAACAACGGATTTGTAAAATAAAACTTACCACAGTAAAGAAGCCCCATTTTACAAATTCCATGCCCGCAGCTGTGACCAATGCCCGGACAGACCCATCAAAATTTCCCCTGGAATTTTGGCTTCTAGTTGGGTCTGTCAGGAAGACAGACCATTTATTATTGTGCTATGAATGGCAAAAAAGAACATGTCTCACGTTAAAGACCGCCACGCGAAGACCGTCAAACGCAAAGAAACAACGGAGTGGTCAGGCCGAAGGCCTGACCACTCCGCACACGATGATATATTTTTTGTTTTGGTAGGTCGCACGGCCCGCCCACAAATCGGCTTCAAAGCGTAAAAAGTACGGTTTACTGTTGCGCAGAGGAAGAGGTTTTCAGCTCCCTGTGACCAGCCGTAAAAGCTAGAGACACGGGAGTCGAGGCGAGGCCGAAGGCCTCGACTCGACACACGATCTGACATATTGGATGTGTTGCTACCGCCAACAGTGGTCAGGAAAACATGGGAAATAGGGAAGAAGGCCAAAAAGGCCATGTCTCGCATTTGTGGCTGCCACGCTAAGGCCGTGAGACGCACAAAAAAAACGGAGAGGTCAGGCCGAAGGCCTGACCTCTCTGCACACAATGACGTATTGGTTGCTTCTTTGGGGATTACAGGAGGGCCACAAATCACGTCCAAAACATTAAAAGTGTGAAAAAATCTGGTTTCCAAGAATTTGCGATGAAACGCTTCACAGCACACACACGACTCTCGTATCAAATCGTGCGGCTTGTCGTTACGCACGGTTTGACGTATGGCTCGGCTCGGCCGGATTTACGGTCTGCGCGCAATTAGCCAAAAAGCGTTTTCGGAACGCGTTTATTATTCTAGCCCAAAATTGGACTTTTTTGGAGTTTGTGTCCAGACGGTTTGACATACAAAGAAGATATTGATGTCGTCACGTAGATCTCGCCATGGCCGACGATTTGACGTATGGTTTATCGCCGTTACATCTTACGGATCATGCACAAATTTGGGAAAACAAAAAAGTGTAAATGGGCGAAAAAAAAAAATATTTATTTATTATTATTTATTTCAGCCTTTTTTCGGCAATTAATGCGGGTCGTACCGAAGCACGCACACCCGCATGCTATATATCAAAAATTAGAACTTTGTTGTGTGAGGTGTGCTATTACTTTTATAAGCGATCGGACTGGGCCTGGCCGAGCTATTAACGCTGAAACAGGGTCATTTCCCATTGGAATGTATTGATCGCTAATTTTAGCATTGGTAGCATTTGTAAAAAAAAACTTCTTTGAAGTGATACTGCAGTACCACAGTAAAGAATTCCCATTTTACAAATTACATGCCCGCAGCTGTGACCAATGCCTGGACAGACCCATCAAAATTTCCCCTGGAATTTTGGCTTCTAGTTAAACTATTATTATTTTCCATATAATAAATAGTAGGGAGATGGTTATAATTTGAGTCTTGGTCATGTCAAAGATTAATCAAAAATGTATTTTATTGTATTAGTAGTTTTTGTGTAGTGTAAAATAAAGTGTCACGATATCCATTGTGGGCAAAAGTGTATATGCTCCAAAATCTGCCACTTATTTAACTTGAGCCCTTTTCAAAAAGTTTTCAATAATTTTCAGGATTTAAACCCTTTTAAATGGCAGTTTAAAATTTTCAATGATTGATTATATATTTAAAAACCCCACAAAAAGCTCATTTTCCAATATAATAAATAGTATGGGGATGAGGCCATGCTGGTAATTGGAATCTTGGACAAGTGGGACAATATGTAATGGTCAAAAATTATGTGTGACCCAGTGTGATCCACATGAATTCTTAACTTACCTTTTGGTAGATCATAACCTCTGAGTATGTCGGTTCCAAAACACCTGAGAAGAGTTAGGTTAATCAACTTCCTATTACTTACTCTATGTTAATGCGCGTGCATGGTGAATACATAAAGACATTTTTTTTAATGGTATGCCGATTTCATGAGTCAAAATGGAAAATCCAAGTACAAAAAAAGAGAGTGGCATACTTCACAGAGGCAGAGTTGGAGGTTTTAATGCACACTTATGAGGAATTCAAGCCAATATTAATGAAAAAAGCAATAAGGCTGCATCAGCTAAAGAAAGAGAGTTGTCATGGCAAAAAATAATGGACAGAGTAAATGCGTGAGTGTATTAAATTGCAAATTTGATATTTCCTCCCCTTTTATTATAATACAAAATAATTAAACACACCTTCCACATCATTTTGACTGTTAAATCACAATGAAAGCATTTAATTGTGCTATTAATTTCTTTAGGTTAAAATAATAATGCATATTGACAAGGAATATTCTTATTTATTCTTATTTAATAAGGTGTAATCCTTCTGGAGCCAGAAGAACTTTGAGCCAAGTCAAAATGAAACACAAAAGCATTCTGCAAAAAGGAAATATTTGATTACAATATTACAGAACTATTTATTGTTTTTAACTATTTAGTTTTTTTCTTTCTGTCATGTAGCAAATAGAAAGAAGGCTGAAGCCCGTTTAACTGGCAGAGGCCCACTACCACCTCGCCTCACCCCATCTGACGAGCTGGCTCTCTCTCTTAATAAAGGGCGACCAGTGGTTGTTGACATTCCAGAGGGCACTTCATTACACACACGATGCACCAACTAGTAAGTTTACCACTATAATTTGTTTCAATGATATAACTTAATGAATTACTATCTAAGAAAACATAGAAAATTTCTAATTTTTTGAGGATACTGTTAGTTTATGATGTTCCTAAGTATTTCAAAGGGTTAGATGTTTAACATGTTGATGGGAAAGGGTTCTTTCAAAAGAAAGTCACTTTTTCAAGGTCAAACATGTTTTTGCACAAAACAAGCTGAAAACAAGTGAGACATGCTGAAATCTTCAACTTTCTGTATTGGAAATGAAGTTTCTAAGTTGTAAGAAAGAAATCGTTGTAAAAAGATTAGAATTCGCATTCCGGAATCAACTTTTTCATGTTTTGGCCTTACACGCGTTGAAAATCACTTTAAAGCACTCCGTTCAAGGTCAAACATAATTTTACAGAAACAAACCTAAAAACAAATGAAACTTCAAATTCTCTTTAAGGATACTGCTAGAAATGATGTTCTTAAGTGTTTCACAGTGTTGGACATGCAAAATTTTGAAGGAAAAGTGTAGTTTTAGGAGAAAGTGTGTTTTTTAAGGTCAAACATAGTTTTGCTTAAAAAAGACCGAAAACAAATGAAATTTCAAATTCTTTTTGTTTCTCCTTTAAGTTTAGGATGTTTTTATGTATTTCAAAGTGTTAGATGTTGAAAATGTTGAAGGGAAAGTGTTTTATGAAAAGATTGTCACTTTTTCAAGGTCAAACGTGTTTTTGCACAAAACAAGCTGGAAACAAGTGAGACATGCTGAAATCTTCAACTTTCTGTATTGGAAATGAAGTTTCTAAGTTGTAAGAAAGAAATCGTTGTAAAAAGATTAGAATTCGCTGTCCGGAATCAACTTTTTCATGTTTTGGCCTTACACGCGCTGAAAATCACTTTAAAGCACTCTGTTCAATGTCAAACATAAACAAAGCTAAAAACAAATGAAAAGTGTAGTTTCAGCCAAAAGTGTGTTTTTCAAGGTCAAACATAGTGTTGCTAAAAACAGGCCGAAAACAAATGAAATTTCACATTCTTTTTATTTCTCCTTGTAGTTTACTATGTTCTTATGTATTTCAAAGTGTTAGATGTTGAAAATGGTGAAGGGAAAGTGTTTTATCCAAAGATTGTCACTTTTTCTAGGTCAAACGTGTTTTTGCACAAAACAAGCTGAAAACAAGTGAGACATGCTGAAATCTTCAACTTTCTTTATTGGAAATGAAGTTTCTAAGTTGTAAGAAAGAAATCGTTGTAAAAAGATTAGAATTCTCTGTCCGGAATCAACTTTTTCATGTTTTGGCCTTACACGCGCTGAAAATTACTTTAAAGCACTCCGTTGAAGGCCAAAAGTGTGTTTTTCAAGGTCAAACATAGTTTTGCTAAAAACAGGCCGAAAACAAATGAAATTTCACATTCTTTTT
The DNA here is from genome assembly GCF_900700375.1 of Denticeps clupeoides. Classification (NCBI taxonomy): domain Eukaryota; kingdom Metazoa; phylum Chordata; class Actinopteri; order Clupeiformes; family Denticipitidae; genus Denticeps; species Denticeps clupeoides. Next base: position 14,641 of record NW_021629836.1, on the reverse strand, counting down.
ATTTCTCCTTGTAGTTTACTATGTTCTTATGTATTTCAAAGTATTAGATGTTGAAAATGTTAAAGGGAAAGTGTTTTATCCAAAGATTGTCACTTTTTCAAGGTCAAACGTGTTTTTGCAAACGTGTTTTTGCACAAAACAAGCTGAAAACAAGTGAGACATGCTGAATTCTTTAACTTTCTGTATTGGAAATGAAGTTTCTAAGTTGTAAGAAAGAAATCGTTGTAAAAAGTTTAGAATTCGCTGTCCGGAATCAACTTTTTCATGTTTTGGCCTTACACGCGTTGAAAATCACTTTAAAGCACTCCGTTCAAGGTCAACCATAAACAAAGCTAAAAACAAATGAAACTTCAAATTTTCTTTAAGGATACTGCTAGAAATGATGTTCTTAAGTGTTTCACAGTGTTGGACATGCAAAATTTTGATGGAAAAGTGTAGTTTCAGCCAAAAGTGTGTTTTTCAAGGTCAAATATAGTTTTGCTAAAAACAGGCCGAAAACAAATGAAATTTCACATTCTTTTATTTCTCCTTGTAGTTTACTATGTTCTTATGTATTTCAAAGTGTTAGATGTTGAAAATGGTGAAGGGAAAGTGTTTTATCCAAAGATTGTCACTTTTTCTAGGTCAAACGTGCTTTTGCACAAAACAAGCTGAAAACAAGTGAGACATGCTGAAATCTTCAACTTTCTTTATTGGAAATGAAGTTTCTAAGTTGTAAGAAAGAATTCGTTGTAAAAAGATTAGAATTCGCTGTCCGGAATCAACTTTTTCATGTTTTGGCCTTACACGCGCTGAAAATCACTTTAAAGCACTTCGTTCAAGGTCAAACATAAACAAAGCTAAAAACAAATGAAACTTCAAATTTTCTTTAAGGATACTGCTAGAAATGATGTTCTTAAGTGTTTCACAGTGTTGGACATGCAAAATTTTAATGGAAAAGTGTAGTTTCAGCCAAAAGTGTGTTTTTCAAGGTCAAACATAGTTTTGCAAAAAAAAAGGCCGAAAACAAATGAAATTTCACATTCTTTTTATTTCTCCTTGTAGTTTACTATGTTCTTATGTATTTCAAAGTGTTAGATGTTGAAAATGTTGAAGGGAAAGTTATTTATCCAAAGATTGTCACTTTTTTAAGGTCAAACGTGTTTTTGCACAAAACAAGCTGGAAACAAGTGAGACATGCTGAAATCTTCAACTTTCTTTATTGGAAATGAAGTTTCTAAGTTGTAAGAAAGAATTCGTTGTAAAAAGATTCGAATTCGCTGTCCGGAATCAACTTTTTCTTTTTTTGGCCTTACACGCGCTGAAAATCACTTTAAAGCACTTCGTTCAAGGTCAAACATAAACAAAGCTAAAACCAAATGAAACTTCCAATTTTCTTTAAGGATACTGCTAGAAATTATGTTCTTAAGTGTTTCACAGTGTTGGACATGCAAAACTTTGATGAAAAAGTGTAGTTTCAGCCAAAAGTTTGTTTTTCAAGGTCAAACATAGCTTTGCTAAAAACAGGCCGAAAACAAATGAAATTTCACATTCTTTTTATTTCTCCTTGTAGGTTACTATGTTCTTATGTATTTCAAAGTGTTAAATGTTGAAAATGTTGAAGGGAAAGTGATTTATCCAAAGATTGTCACTTTTTCAAGGTCAAACGTGTTTTTGCAAAAAACAAGCTGAAAACAAGTGAGACATGCTGAAATCTTCAACTTTCTGTATTGGAAATGAAGTTTCTAAGTTGTAAGAAAGAAATCGTTGTAAAAAGATTAGAATTCGCTGTCCGGAATCAACTTTTTCATGTTTTGGCCTTACACGCACTGAAAATCACTATAAAGCACTCCGTTCAAGGTCAAACATAAACAAAGCTAAAAACAAATTAAATTTCCAATTTTCTTTAAGGATACTGCTAGAAATGATGTTCTTAAGTGTTTCACAGTGTTGGACATGCAAAATTTTGATGAAAAAGTGTAGTTTCAGCCAAAAGTTTGTTTTTCAAGGTCAAACATAGTTTTGCTAAAAACAGGCCGAAAACAAATGAAATTTCACATTCTTTTTATTTCTCCTTGTAGTTTACTATGTTCTTATGTATTTCAAAGTGTTAGATGTTGAAAATGTTGAAGGGAAAGTGTTTTATCCAAAGATTGTCACTTTTTCAACTGCTAGAAATGATGTTCTTAAGTGTTTCACAGTGTTGGACATGCAAAATTTTGATGGAAAAGTGTAGTTTCAGCCAAAAGTGTGTTTTTCAAGGTCAAACATAGTTTTGCTAAAAACAGGCCGAAAACAAATGAAATTTCACATTCTTTTATTTCTCCTTGTAGTTTACTATGTTCTTATGTATTTCAAAGTGTTAGATGTTGAAAATGGTGAAGGGAAAGTTTTTTATCCAAAGATTGTCACTTTTTCAAGGTCAAACGTGTTTTTGCACAAAACAAGCTGAAAACAAGTGAGACATGCTGAAATCTTCAACTTTCTGTATTGGAAATGAAGTTTCTAAGTTGTAAGAAAGAAATCGTTGTAAAAAGATTAGAATTCGCTGTCCGGAATCAACTTTTTCATGTTTTGGCCTTACACGCGCTGAAAATCACTTTAAAGCACTCCGTTCAAGGTCAAACATAAACAAAGCTAAAAACAAATGAAACTTCAAATTTTCTTTAAGGATACTGCTAGAAATGATGTTCTTAAGTGTTTCGCAGTGTTGGACATGCAAAATTTTGATGGAAAAGTGTAGTTTCAGCAAAAAGTGTGTTTTTCAAGGTCAAACATAGTTTTGCAAAAAAAAAGGCCGAAAACAAATGAAATTTCACATTCTTTTTATTTCTCATTGTAGGTTACTATGTTCTTATGTATTTCAAAGTGTTAGATGTTGAAAATGTTAAAGGGAAAGTGTTTTATCCAAAGATTGTCACTTTTTCAAGGTCAAACGTGTTTTTGCACAAAACAAGCTGAAAACAAGTGAGACATGCTGAAATCTTCAACTTTCTGTATTGGAAATGAAGTTTCTAAGTTGTAAGAAAGAAATCGTTGTAAAAAGATTCAAATTCGCTGTCCGGAATCAACTTTTTCATGTTTTAGCCTTACACGAGCTGAAAATCACTTTAAAGCACTCAGTTCAATGTCAAACATAAACAAAGCTAAAAACAAATGAAAAGTGTAGTTTCAGCCAAAAGTGTGTTTTTCAAGGTCAAACATAGTGTTGCTAAAAACAGGCCGAAAACAAATGAAATTTCACATTCTTTTTATTTCTCCTTGTAGTTTACTATGTTCTTATGTATTTCAAAGTGTTAGATGTTGAAAATGGTGAAGGGAAAGTGTTTTATCCAAAGATTGTCACTTTTTCTAGGTCAAACGTGTTTTTGCACAAAACAAGCTGAAAACAAGTGAGACATGCTGAAATCTTCAACTTTCTTATTGGAAATGAAGTTTCTAAGTTGTAAGAAAGAAATCGTTGTAAAAAGATTAGAATTCTCTGTCCGGAATCAACTTTTTCATGTTTTGGCCTTACACGCGCTGAAAATTACTTTAAAGCACTCCGTTGAAGGCCAAAAGTGTGTTTTTCAAGGTCAAACATAGTTTTTGCTAAAAACAGGCCGAAAACAAATGAAATTTCACATTCTTTTTATTTCTCCTTGTAGTTTACTATGTTCTTATGTATTTCAAAGTGTTAGATGTTGAAAATGTTAAAGGGAAAGTGTTTTATCCAAAGATTGTCACTTTTTCAAGGTCAAACGTGTTTTTGCAAACGTGTTTTTGCACAAAACAAGCTGAAAACAAGTGAGACATGCTGAATTCTTTAACTTTCTGTATTGGAAATGAAGTTTCTAAGTTGTAAGAAAGAAATCGTTGTAAAAAGTTTAGAATTCGCTGTCCGGAATCAACTTTTTCATGTTTTGGCCTTACACGCGTTGAAAATCACTTTAAAGCACTCCGTTCAAGGTCAACCATAAACAAAGCTAAAAACAAATGAAACTTCAAATTTTCTTTAAGGATACTGCTAGAAATGATGTTCTTAAGTGTTTCACAGTGTTGGACATGCAAAATTTTGATGGAAAAGTGTAGTTTCAGCCAAAAGTGTGTTTTTCAAGGTCAAATATAGTTTTGCTAAAAACAGGCCGAAAACAAATGAAATTTCACATTCTTTTTATTTCTCCTTGTAGTTTACTATGTTCTTATGTATTTCAAAGTGTTAGATGTTGAAAATGGTGAAGGGAAAGTGTTTTATCCAAAGATTGTCACTTTTTCTAGGTCAAACGTGCTTTTGCACAAAACAAGCTGAAAACAAGTGAGACATGCTGAAATCTTCAACTTTCTTTATTGGAAATGAAGTTTCTAAGTTGTAAGAAAGAATTCGTTGTAAAAAGATTCGAATTCGCTGTCCGGAATCAACTTTTTCATGTTTTGGCCTTACACGCGCTGAAAATCACTTTAAAGCACTTCGTTCAAGGTCAAACATAAACAAAGCTAAAATCAAATGAAACTTCAAATTTTCTTTAAGGATACTGCTAGAAATGATGTTCTTAAGTGTTTCACAGTGTTGGACATGCAAAATTTTAATGGAAAAGTGTAGTTTCAGCCAAAAGTGTGTTTTTCAAGGTCAAACATAGTTTTGCAAAAAAAAAGGCCGAAAACAAATGAAATTTCACATTCTTTTTATTTCTCCTTGTAGTTTACTATGTTCTTATGTATTTCAAAGTGTTAGATGTTGAAAATGTTGAAGGGAAAGTTATTTATCCAAAGATTGTCACTTTTTTAAGGTCAAACGTGTTTTTGCAAAAAACAAGCTGAAAACAAGTGAGACATGCTGAAATCTTCAACTTTCTGTATTGGAAATGAAGTTTCTAAGTTGTAAGAAAGAAATCGTTGTAAAAAGATTAGAATTCGCTGTCCGGAATCAACTTTTTCATGTTTTGGCCTTACACGCGCTGAAAATCACTATAAAGCACTCCATTCAAGGTCAAACATAAACAAAGCTAAAAACAAATGAAACTTCCAATTTTCTTTAAGGATACTGCTAGAAATGATGTTCTTAAGTGTTTCGCAGTGTTGGACATGCAAAATTTTGATGGAAAAGTGTAGTTTCAGCAAAAAGTGTGTTTTTCAAGGTCAAACATAGTTTTGCTAAAAAAAAGGCCGAAAACAAATGAAATTTCACATTCTTTTTATTTCTCATTGTAGGTTACTATGTTCTTATGTATTTCAAAGATGTTAGATGTTGAAAATGTTGAAGGGAAAGTGTTTTATCCAAAGATTGTCACTTTTTCAAAGGTCAAACGTGTTTTTGCACAAAACAAGCTGAAAACAAGTGAGACATGCTGAAATCTTCAACTTTCTGTATTGGAAATGAAGTTTCTAAGTTGTAAGAAAGAAATCGTTGTAAAAAGATTAGAATTGGCTGTCCGGAATCAACTTTTTCATGTTTTGGCCTTACACGCGCTGAAAATCACTTTAAAGCACTCCGTTCAAGGTCAAACATAAACAAAGCTAAAATAAATGAAACTTCCAATTTTCTTTAAGGATACTGCTAGAAATTATGTTCTTAAGTGTTTCACAGTGTTGGACATGCAAAATTTTGATGGAAAAGTGTAGTTTCAGCCAAAAGTGTGTTTTTCAAGGTCAAACATAGTTTTGCTAAAAACAGGCCGAAAACAAATGAAATTTCACATTCTTTTTATTTCTCCTTGTAGTTTACTATGTTCTTATGTATTTCAAAGTGTTAGATGTTGAAAATGTTGAAGGGAAAGTTATTTATCCAAAGATGTCACTTTTTTTAAGGTCAAACGTGTTTTTGCACAAAACAAGCTGGAAACAAGTGAGACATGCTGAAATCTTCAACTTTCTTTATTGGAAATGAAGTTTCTAAGTTGTAAGAAAGAATTCGTTGTAAAAAGATTCGAATTCGCTGTCCGGAATCAACTTTTTCATGTTTTGGCCTTACACGCGCTGAAAATCACTTTAAAGCACTTCGTTCAAGGTCAAACATAAACAAAGCTAAAATCAAATGAAACTTCCAATTTTCTTTAAGGATACTGCTAGAAATTATGTTCTTAAGTGTTTCACAGTGTTGGACATGCAAAACTTTTGATGAAAAAGTGTAGTTTCAGCCAAAAGTGTGTTTTTCAAGGTCAAACATAGTTTTGCTAAAAACAGGCCGAAAACAAATGAAATTTCACATTCTTTTTATTTCTCCTTGTAGGTTACTATGTTCTTATGTATTTCAAAGTGTTAGATGTTGAAAATGTTGAAGGGAAAGTGATTTATCCAAAGATTGTCACTTTTTCAAGGTCAAACGTGTTTTTGCAAAAACAAGCTGAAAACAAGTGAGACATGCTGAAATCTTCAACTTTCTGTATTGGAAATGAAGTTTCTAAGTTGTAAGAAAGAAATCGTTGTAAAAAGATTAGAATTCGCTGTCCGGAATCAACTTTTTCATGTTTTGGCCTTACACGCGCTGAAAATCACTATAAAGCACTCCGTTCAAGGTCAAACATAAACAAAGCTAAAAACAAATGAAATTTCCAATTTTCTTTAAGGATACTGCTAGAAATGATGTTCTTAAGTGTTTCACAGTGTTGGACATGCAAAATTTTGATGGAAAAAGTGTAGTTTCAGCCAAAAGTGTGTTTTTCAAGGTCAAACATAGTTTTGCTAAAAACAGGCCGAAAACAAATGAAATTTCACATTCTTTTTATTTCTCCTTGTAGTTTACTATGTTCTTATGTATTTCAAAGTGTTAGATGTTGAAAATGTTGAAGGGAAAGTGTTTTATCCAAAGATTGTCACTTTTTCAAAGTCAAACGTGTTTTTGCACAAAACAAGCTGAAAACAAGTGAGACATGCTGAAATCTTCAACTTTCTGTATTGGAAATGAAGTTTCTAAGTTGTAAGAAAGAAATCGTTGTAAAAAGATTAGAATTCGCTGTCCGGAATCAACTTTTTCATGTTTTGGCCTTACACGCGCTGAAAATCACTTTAAAGCACTCCGTTCAAGGTCAAACATAAACAAAGCTAAAAACAAATGAAACTTCCAATTTTCTTTAAGGATACTGCTAGAAATGATGTTCTTAAGTGTTTCACAGTGTTGGACATGCAAAATTTTGATGGAAAAGTGTAGTTTCAGCCAAAAGTGTGTTTTTCAAGGTCAAACATAGTTTTGCTAAAAACAGGCCGAAAACAAATGAAATTTCACATTCTTTTTATTTCTCCTTGTAGTTTACTATGTTCTTATGTATTTCAAAGTGTTAGATGTTGAAAATGTGAAGGGAAAGTGTTTTATCCAAAGATTGTCACTTTTTCAAGGTCAAACGTGTTTTTGCACAAAACAAGCTGAAAACAAGTGAGACATGCTGAAATCTTCAACTTTCTGTATTGGAAATGAAGTTTCTAAGTTGTAAGAAAGAAATCGTTGTAAAAAGATTAGAATTCGCTGTCCGGAATCAACTTTTTCATGTTTTGGCCTTACACGCGCTGAAAATCACTTTAAAGCACTCCGTTCAAGGTCAAACATAAACAAAGCTAAAAACAAATGAAACTTCAATTTTCTTTAAGGATACTGCTAGAAATGATGTTCTTAAGTGTTTCACAGTGTTGGACATGCAAAATTTTGATGGAAAAGTGTAGTTTCAGCCAAAAGTGTGTTTTTTCAAGGTCAAACATAGTTTTGCTAAAAACAGGCCGAAAACAAATGAAATTTCACATTCTTTTTATTTCTCCTTGTAGTTTACTATGTTCTTATGTATTTCAAAGTGTTAGATGTTGAAAATGTTGAAGGGAAAGTGTTTTATCCAAAGATTGTCACTTTTTCAAGTCAAACGTGTTTTTGCACAAAACAAGCTGAAAACAAGTGAGACATGCTGAAATCTTCAACTTTCTGTATTGGAAATGAAGTTTCTAAGTTGTAAGAAAGAAATCGTTGTAAAAAGATTAGAATTCGCTGTCCGGAATCAACTTTTTCATGTTTTGGCCTTACACGCGCTGAAAATCACTTTAAAGCACTCCGTTCAAGGTCAAACATAAACAAAGCTAAAAACAAATGAAACTTCCAATTTTCTTTAAGGATACTGCTAGAAATGATGTTCTTAAGTGTTTCACAGTGTTGGACATGCAAAATTTTGATGGAAAAGTGTAGTTTCAGCCAAAAGTGTGTTTTTCAAGGTCAAACATAGTTTTGCTAAAAACAGGCCGAAAACAAATGAAATTTCACATTCTTTTTATTTCTCCTTGTAGTTTACTATGTTCTTATGTATTTCAAAGTGTTAGATGTTGAAAATGTTGAAGGGAAGTGTTTTATCCAAAGATTGTCACTTTTTCAAGGTCAAACGTGTTTTTGCACAAAACAAGCTGAAAACAAGTGAGACATGCTGAAATCTTCAACTTTCTGTATTGGAAATGAAGTTTCTAAGTTGTAAGAAAGAAATCGTTGTAAAAAGATTAGAATTCGCTGTCCGGAATCAACTTTTTCATGTTTTGGCCTTACACGCGCTGAAAATCACTTTAAAGCACTCCGTTCAAGTCAACCATAAACAAAGCTAAAAACAAATGAAACTTCACATTTTCTTTAAGGATACTGCTAGAAATGATGTTCTTAAGTGTTTCACAGTGTTGGACATGCAAAATTTTGATGGAAAAGTGTAGTTTCAGCCAAAAGTGTGTTTTTCAAGGTCAAACATAGTTTTGCTAAAAACAGGCCGAAAACAAATGAAATTTCACATTCTTTTTATTTCTCCTTGTAGTTTTACTATGTTCTTATGTATTTCAAAGTGTTAGATGTTGAAAATGTTGAAGGGAAAGTGTTTTATCCAAAGATTGTCACTTTTTCAAGGTCAAACGTGTTTTTTGCACAAAACAAGCTGAAAACAAGTGAGACATGCTGAAATCTTCAACTTTCTGTATTGGAAATGAAGTTTCTAAGTTGTAAGAAAGAAATCGTTGTAAAAGATTAGAATTCGCTGTCCGGAATCAACTTTTTCATGTTTTGGCCTTACACGCGCTGAAAATCACTTTAAAGCACTCCGTTCAAGGTCAACCATAAACAAAGCTAAAAACAAATGAAACTTCAAATTTTCTTTAAGGATACTGCTAGAAATGATGTTCTTAAGTGTTTCACAGTGTTGGACATGCAAAATTTTGATGGAAAAGTGTAGTTTCAGCCAAAAGTGTGTTTTTCAAGGTCAAATATAGTTTTGCTAAAAACAGGCCGAAAACAAATGAAATTTCACATTCTTTTTATTTCTCCTTGTAGTTTACTATGTTCTTATGTATTTCAAAGTGTTAGATGTTGAAAATGTGAAGGGAAAGTGTTTTATCCAAAGATTGTCACTTTTTTAAGGTCAAACGTGTTTTTGCACAAAACAAGCTGAAAACAAGTGAGACATGCTGAAATCTTCAACTTTCTGTATTGGAAATGAAGTTTCTAAGTTGTAAGAAAGAATTCGTTGTAAAAAGATTCGAATTCGCTGTCCGGAATCAACTTTTTCATGTTTTGGCCTTACACGCGCTGAAAATCACTTTAAAGCACTTCCGTTCAAGGTCAAACATAAACAAAGCTAAAAATCAAATGAAACTTCAATTTTCTTTAAGGATACTGCTAGAAATGATGTTCTTAAGTGTTTCACAGTGTTGGACATGCAAAATTTTGATGGAAAAGTGTAGTTTCAGCCAAAAGTGTGTTTTTCAAGGTCAAACATAGTTTTGCTAAAAAAAAAAGCCGAAAACAAATGAAATTTCACATTCTTTTTATTTCTCCTTGTAGTTTACTATGTTCTTATGTATTTCAAAGTGTTAGATGTTGAAAATGTTGAAGGGAAAGTGTTTTATCCAAAGATTGTCACTTTTTCAAGGTCAAACGTGTTTTTGCAAAAAACAAGCTGAAAACAAGTGAGACATGCTGAAATCTTCAACTTTCTGTATTGGAAATGAAGTTTCTAAGTTGTAAGAAAGAAATCGTTGTAAAAAGATTAGAATTCGCTGTCCGGAATCAACTTTTTCATGTTTTGGCCTTACACGCGCTGAAAATCACTATAAAGCACTCCAGTTCAAGGTCAAACATAAACAAAGCTAAAAACAAATGAAACTTCCAATTTTCTTTAAGGATACTGCTAGAAATGATGTTCTTAAGTGTTTCACAGTGTTGGACATGCAAAATTTTGATGGAAAAGTGTAGTTTCAGCAAAAAGTGTGTTTTTCAAGGTCAAACATAGTTTTGCTAAAAAACAGGCCGAAAACAAATGAAATTTCACATTCTTTTTATTTCTCATTGTAGTTTACTATGTTCTTATGTATTTCAAAGATGTTAGATGTTGAAAATGTTGAAGGGAAAGTGTTTTATCCAAAGATTGTCACTTTTTCAAGGTCAAACGTGTTTTTGCACAAAACAAGCTGAAAACAAGTGAGACATGCTGAAATCTTCAACTTTCTGTATTGGAAATGAAGTTTCTAAGTTGTAAGAAAGAAATCGTTGTAAAAAGATTAGAATTCGCTGTCCGGAATCAACTTTTTCATGTTTTGGCCTTACACGCGCTGAAAATCACTTTAAAGCACTCCGTTCAAGGTCAACATAAACAAAGCTAAAAAAAATGAAACTTCCATTTTCTTTAAGGATACTGCTAGAAATTATGTTCTTAAGTGTTTCACAGTGTTGGACATGCAAAATTTTGATGGAAAAGTGTAGTTTCAGCCAAAAGTGTGTTTTTCAAGGTCAAACATAGTTTTGCTAAAAACAGGCCGAAAACAAATGAAATTTCACATTCTTTTTATTTCTCCTTGTAGTTTACTATGTTCTTATGTATTTCAAAGTGTTAGATGTTGAAAATGTTGAAGGGAAAGTTTTTATCCAAAGATTGTCACTTTTTTCAAGGTCAAACGTGTTTTTGCACAAAACAAGCTGAAACAAGTGAGACATGCTGAAATCTTCAACTTTCTGTATTGGAAATGAAGTTTCTAAGTTGTAAGAAAGAAATCGTTGTAAAAAGATTCGAATTCGCTGTCCGGAATCAACTTTTTCATGTTTTGGCCTTACACGCGCTGAAAATCACTTTAAAGCACTCCGTTCAAGGTCAAACATAAACAAAGCTAAAAACAAATGAAACTTCAATTTTCTTTAAGGATACTGCTAGAAATGATGTTCTTAAGTGTTTCACAGTGTTGGACATGCAAAATTTTGATGGAAAAGTGTAGTTTCAGCCAAAAGTGTGTTTTTCAAGGTCAAACATAGTTTTGCTAAAAACAGGCCGAAAACAAATGAAATTTCACATTCTTTTTATTTCTCCTTGTAGTTTACTATGTTCTTATGTATTTCAAAGTGTTAGATGTTGAAAATGTTGAAGGGAAAGTGTTTTATCCAAAGATTGTCACTTTTTCAAGGTCAAACGTGTTTTTGCACAAAACAAGCTGAAAACAAGTGAGACATGCTGAAATCTTCAACTTTCTGTATTGGAAATGAAGTTTCTAAGTTGTAAGAAAGAAATCGTTGTAAAAAGATTAGAATTCGCTGTCCGGAATCAACTTTTTCATGTTTTGGCCTTACACGCGCTGAAAATCACTTTAAAGCACTCCGTTCAAGGTCAACATAAACAAAGCTAAAAACAAATGAAACTTCACATTTCTTTAAGGATACTGCTAGAAATGATGTTCTTAAGTGTTTCACAGTGTTGGACATGCAAAATTTTGATGGAAAAGTGTAGTTTCAGCCAAAAGTGTGTTTTTCAAGGTCAAACATAGTTTTGCTAAAAACAGGCCGAAAACAAATGAAATTTCACATTCTTTTTATTTCTCCTTGTAGTTTACTATGTTCTTATGTATTTCAAAGTGTTAGATGTTGAAAATGTTGAAGGGAAATGGTTTTATCCAAAGATTGTCACTTTTTCAAGGTCAAACGTGTTTTTGCACAAAACAAGCTGAAAACAAGTGAGACATGCTGAAATCTTCAACTTTCTGTATTGGAAATGAAGTTTCTAAGTTGTAAGAAAGAAATCGTTGTAAAAAGATTCGAATTCGCTGTCCGGAATCAACTTTTTCATGTTTTGGCCTTACACGCGCTGAAAATCACTTTAAAGCACTCCGTTCAAGTCAACCATAAACAAAGCTAAAAACAAATGAAACTTCACATTTTCTTTAAGGATACTGCTAGAAATGATGTTCTTAAGTGTTTCACAGTGTTGGACATGCAAAATTTTGATGGAAAAGTGTAGTTTCAGCCAAAAGTGTGTTTTTCAAGGTCAAACATAGTTTTGCTAAAAACAGGCCGAAAACAAATGAAATTTCACATTCTTTTTATTTCTCCTTGTAGTTTACTATGTTCTTATGTATTTCAAAGTGTTAGATGTTGAAAATGTTGAAGGGAAAGTGTTTTATCCAAAGATTGTCACTTTTTCAAGGTCAAACGTGTTTTTGCACAAAACAAGCTGAAAACAAGTGAGACATGCTGAAATCTTCAACTTTCTGTATTGGAAATGAAGTTTCTAAGTTGTAAGAAAGAAATCGTTGTAAAAAGATTCGAATTCGCTGTCCGGAATCAACTTTTTCATGTTTTGGCCTTACACGCGCTGAAAATCACTTTAAAGCACTCCGTTCAAGTCAACATAAACAAAGCTAAAAACAAATGAAACTTCACATTTTCTTTAAGGATACTGCTAGAAATGATGTTCTTAAGTGTTTCACAGTGTTGGACATGCAAAATTTTGATGGAAAAAGTGTAGTTTCAGCCAAAGTGTGTTTTTCAAGGTCAAACATAGTTTTGCTAAAAAACAGGCCGAAAACAAATGAAATTTCACATTCTTTTTATTTCTCCTTGTAGTTTACTATGTTCTTATGTATTTCAAAGTGTTAGATGTTGAAAATGTTGAAGGGAAAGTGGTTTATCCAAAGATTGTCACTTTTTCAAGGTCAAACGTGTTTTTGCACAAAAACAAGCTGAAAACAAGTGAGACATGCTGAAATCTTCAACTTTCTGTATTGGAAATGAAGTTTCTAAGTTGTAAGAAAGAAATCGTTGTAAAAAGATTAGAATTCGCTGTCCGGAATCAACTTTTTCATGTTTTGGCCTTACACGCGCTGAAAATCACTTAAAGCACTCCGTTCAAGTCAACATAAACAAAGCTAAAAACAAATGAAACTTCACATTTTCTTTAAGGATACTGCTAGAAATGATGTTCTTAAGTGTTTCACAGTGTTGGACATGCAAAATTTTGATGGAAAAGTGTAGTTTCAGCCAAAAGTGTGTTTTTCAAGGTCAAACATAGTTTTGCTAAAAACAGGCCGAAAACAAATGAAATTTCACATTCTTTTTATTTCTCCTTGTAGTTTACTATGTTCTTATGTATTTCAAAGTGTTAGATGTTGAAAATGTTGAAGGGAAAGTGTTTTATCCAAAGATTGTCACTTTTTCAAGGTCAAACGTGTTTTTGCACAAAACAAGCTGAAAACAAGTGAGACATGCTGAAATCTTCAACTTTCTGTATTGGAAATGAAGTTTCTAAGTTGTAAGAAAGAAATCGTTGTAAAAAGATTCGAATTCGCTGTCCGGAATCAACTTTTTCATGTTTTGGCCTTACACGCGCTGAAAATCACTTTAAAGCACTCCGTTCAAGTCAACCATAAACAAAGCTAAAAACAAATGAAACTTCAAATTTTCTTTAAGGATACTGCTAGAAATGATGTTCTTAAGTGTTTCACAGTGTTGGACATGCAAATTTTGATGGAAAAGTGTAGTTTCAGCCAAAAGTGTGTTTTTCAAGGTCAAACATAGTTTTGCTAAAAAACAGGCCGAAAACAAATGAAATTTCACATTCTTTTTATTTCTCCTTGTAGTTGGTATGTTCTTATGTATTTCAAAGTGTTAGATGTTGAAAATGTTGAAGGGAAATGGTTTTATCCAAAGATTGTCACTTTTTCAAGGTCAAACGTGTTTTTGCACAAAACAAGCTGAAAACAAGTGAGACATGCTGAAATCTTCAACTTTCTGTATTGGAAATGAAGTTTCTAAGTTGTAAGAAAGAAATCGTTGTAAAAAGATTCGAATTCGCTGTCCGGAATCAACTTTTTCATGTTTTGGCCTTACACGCGCTGAAAATCACTTTAAAGCACTCCGTTCAAGTCAACCATAAACAAAGCTAAAAACAAATGAAACTTCACATTTTCTTTAAGGATACTGCTAGAAATGATGTTCTTAAGTGTTTCACAGTGTTGGACATGCAAAATTTGATGGAAAAGTGTAGTTTTCAGCCAAAAGTGTGTTTTTCAAGGTCAAACATAGTTTTGCTAAAAACAGGCCGAAAACAAATGAAATTTCAAATTCTCTTTGTTTCTCCTTTTAGTTTGGGATGTTCTTATGTATTTCAAAGTGTTAGATGTTGAAAATGTTGAAGGGAAATGGTTTTATCCAAAGATTGTCACTTTTTCAAGGTCAAACGTGTTTTTGCAAAAAACCAAGCTGAAAACAAGTGAGACATGCTGAAATCTTCAACTTTCTGTATTGGAAATGAAGTTTCTAAGTTGTAAGAAAGAAATCGTTGTAAAAAGATGCGAATTCGCTGTCGCGGAATCAACTTTTTCATGTTTTGGCCTTACACGCGCTGAAAATCACTTTAAAGCACTCCGTTCAAGATCAAACATAAACAAAGCTAAAAACAAATGAAACTTCAAATTTTCTTTAAGG